>NW_023503292.1:2434737-2740695 GCF_014529535.1 Bradysia coprophila
CGGGCGTCGCTTTGGCGTGAGAAGAAAACATTAACTTCGTTAACCATGGAACTTTGACAAGTCTATTCAGTAATGAATTATCAGTCAAGTTAAAGGGTAAATGTGACGCAAGTCCTCTATCTTATTTACAAAATAACTGATATCGCTGAGGGTGACGCATTGTGCGCCGTACGCAAAAGTTTTATCAACAAAAAATTAACCCAAAAAATTTGTGAAAGAAAATTTTACAAAAAGAAATTTGTGTCATAAGTGGCAAAAAAACCGTTGGAAGTTAGGTAGAGGAATCATCTGTCATCCCAAAATTTAGGGACCAACATTAGAACACCTCAATCATGTCGAAAATAACCCAAATCCATAAAAAATCCAATGGAAGTTAGGAAGTGCCAGAGGAATCATCTGTCATCCCAAAATTTAGGAACCACCAACACCTCTTTAAAGTCGAAATTAACCCAAATATATCAAAAAATCCGATGGAAGTCAGGAAGTGCCAGATGAATCAGCTGTCACCCCAAAATTTAGGAACCAACCTTGTAACACCTCACTCATGTCGAAATTATCCCAAATATATCAAAAAATCCGATGGAAGTCAGGAAGTGCTAGCGGAATCAGCTGTCATCCCAAAATTTAGGAACCAACCTCCGAACACCTAACTCATATCCACTCTAATGAACATGACGACAAAAAAATAATAGAATTGCCGAATAACGGAATAACACAAAGCATTTCCAGAGCATGCCCAAATTGCATACACTTTGCGCCCGAATTTAATGCGCGATTTCCACACATTCTGGGCAAAAATTTAATGGCAGGCTAATAGTAGAAGCCACTCCACGTTTTTTTTCTTCAAATTTTCGATGTCCGTCTTCAGTCCAGTGCATTTCAGGATATGTTCTGATGTTTGGTCCTCATTTTAACAGAATGTGCATAGTGGGGAGGGCATTAATTTCATTCTGTGCAAATGTTTGTAAAGCAGGTCGTGTCCCGTTAGTTTCCGAAAATTCTCAACATACGTCTGCCTATTATTTGATGTTACAATTTTCGGGTTGATCTTTGCCCTTATTAGTCGCATTAGTAGATATTGCTGTCATTCAACGACATTAAAAAATTGAGCGCATTATAAGTATGCACACAACCAATCTCAACTAGTATAGCAAACGATATCAGCACAACCAAACATACCACAAAGAGTGCCCCTCTGGATGAAAAATACTTGCTTTGCAGATATGTTTACTCTTTGACAGATGATCACTAACTTTTTTTGTGTCTAATGCTATATTTCTAGACAATAATATTTATAATTTCAACAAAATACGTTAATCATTTAAATTATTGGCGGTCCCTGACGTGCCAATCTGAAAACAGCTTTTCGTCATTAAGGTTTTGCTGCATCAAATTGTTTTTCAACGCAGTTAAATTGGTGCAATTGATAATGTGATCGGATGTTTGTTCTGTTAAATTGCATAACGGACACAGTGGGGAACTTTTCACACCAATTCGATTCAAGTGTTTGTATAGCAAATCGTGACCAGTCAGTTTGCGGAAATTCGCTACATAAACCTTCCTCTTTTCCGACTTGATTTGGCATAGATGTTCTCTCGACGACAGCTGAACGACGACTAAAGTATGTCCTTGTTTTGGCAGAGATGTTATTGTCATCGACTAAAGTATATCGATCAAATTGTCCAAGAAAATATTGTTCGATGATTAACTGAAGTGACCGACTTGCCGACAACGTCAATCATTTATAGTCCTGCGAAATTGTGCCCAAATCCACAATCTATTGGCACATGAGCTGCACTATAGACTATTGAGGGTGTAACGTTTCATTGTTGTCTGTCATCTCATTTTTCCATATTATATTCTTGCAGTATCTCATAGAGTTTCAAATAAGACGACTGAACCGTTGTTTCGACGGATATAGGGAACATGTCGAATGACAGCTGGTTTTTTGAGTGAGAAATCAATACATTTTCTATCGACCAAATTCAAACTCATTCGACATATTCCGTCGATATGACCCAGTTATCATATTAGCATCTCACTGTAGTATTGTGATCTGTTCAACGATCTTTTGAAAAGAGTGTAAGCAGTAGTCAATAACTAGATTTTCCCTCTATAATGTAGACCATTCTGTGAAGTTTTTATTTTTTATTTTTAACGAATTATGAAAGGAAATTGTAACAAATTTGTTTTCAAAAATATGTTTCTGAAAGAGGAAACAAACCTTTCATGAACTGATACGTGCTTACGCTCGGTTTGAACATGGGTTCCTGTCGGTTTGGTAAAAGTAACAGCACCTTGTCGTCGTTAGCATTCTGCTTCATAACATACAGTTCTTCTTGGAGCTTCTCGTTTTTAAGACCAACTGAGCATTAATGTTCTCAGTTTCTTTTACACGATTTTCAAATTCACCAATTAACATGTTTGTACGGGCTTTCAAATTGTTAAGTGTTACGCTCAGATTTTTCATTTTTCTTCAGTTCTATTTTTGCTAAATCCAATTCATGCTGGATTTTCACGTTTGTGTCGGTCAATTCAATGTTTCGTTGATCAGCAGCAGACAATTTCACAGCCAAATCCTGAATTTGGCGATGAGATTTTGATTCCGTATTGGCCAAGTGATCCTTCATCTCATTGAGGTCTTGTTGAATCTTGATATTCACCTCGGTCAGTTCGATGTTTCTTTTATCTGCAGCGGACAACTTGTGGTGCAATTCCTCAATTGTACCATCCAGATTCGATTTCAAATTGGCTAAATGACTGTTCGCATTCAATTCATGCTGGATTTTCACGTTTGTGTGGTCAATTCAATGTTTCGTTGATCAGCAGCAGACAATTTCACAGCCAAATCCTGAATTTGGCGATGAGATTTTGATTCCGTATTGGCCAAGTGATCCTTCATCTCATTGAGGTCTTGTTGAATCTTGATATTCACCTCGGTCAGTTCGATGTTTCTTTTATCTGCAGCGGACAACTTGTGGTGCAATTCCTCAATTGTACATCCAGATTCGATTTCAAATTGGCTAAATGACTGTTCGCATTCAATTCATGCTGGATTTTCACGTTTGTGTTGGTCAATTCAATGTTTCGTTGATCAGCAGCAGCCAATTTCACAGCCAAATCCTGAATTTGGCGATGAGATTTTGATTCCGTATTGGCCAAGTGATCCTTCATCTCATTGAGGTCTTGTTGAATCTTGATATTCGCCTCGGTCAGTTCGATGTTTCTTTTATCTGCAGCGGACAACTTGTGGTGCAATTCCTCAATTGTACCATCCAGATTCGATTTCAAATTGGTTAAGTGATCAGACTGTTTATCGTTCGTTTTGTACAACTTGACGTTATGTACATCCGATATGGGTGAATTCTGTAAATCCTTCAAATTGGATTCCAAGTTAGCAGAATGGTTAATCGCAGCGTTCAATTCCTGTCGAAGTAATCCATTCGTTTCGGCCAACTCACAGTTGAGTTGATTTCCAGCGGACAGCTGTTGAATCAAATCCTGTTTCTCGTTTTGCAAAACGAGATCAATACTAGCAAATCGTCTCTTAACTGTCGCCAACTCTTCTTGAAGTTTATTATTTGTTTCAGTCACAACGCTCTTCAACTTATCTGCATCAGCACATTTTTGAGCCATAGCATTCGATTCATCCTCCATCTTGCCCTGTAATTTGGAATTGGCCTCAACTACTTTCTCTAAGGTCCTAATGAGAGTCGACTTTGCCTCGATTTCACATCTTAATTGCGTTATTTCAGCTTTCAAAAGTTCGTTTTGCTTTTCTGATCTTTGGAAAGACTCCGTTAATTCAAAGATCACAGAATCTTTCTGTTTGAAAACAGTCAAATGAAAGCGTTCTGAACTGTTAGTTTCATTTTCTGCTGCGTTGTGTCCGATGGATTTGGTCAAATTATGAATATCTTTTCGAAGCTCACAGACTGTTAATCGAAGCGCATCTGTAAATAACAAAACGTAAAATGCAACTGTACGCAGTACGAATACACGATAACTTTATCTGAGAGGTAGCTTACTCACCAATATTTTTTCGTCATGCATGATTGCTTCTGCAGAAATATTCGGGATCACACACCGTGCACGTTTTGCTGTTTGAATAGTTTTTGGTTTGTTGACAACATCATTCTTTACCGTACTCATACTGATGTCGGTTAACAGTACATTGCATGGCGATACGATTTGAGATGACGACGAGGACGAATCTGAAGACGTTGTTGGTCTGGAATTTCTTTTTTCAGCGAGTGGCCGATCTAAAACATATATGAAAATCAGAAAGTTTGAGGCAACGGTTTGTTAATGTAACTTAGTCAGCTCGTGATATCTTGAAACTACACTGAAGCAGTTTGTAATAGGAAACAATTGAATTCGTTGCTTCTGACTAATTATTTGAGAACATGTGAAAATAATAAAATTTAAAGAATTTCGAATAGACAAAGTATTTTCATATCATTAAATATCAAATATGTCGGTCCATTCACCACTATCACCGACGCAACATTGATTTATGGCTTCTAGGGAAGATCAATTGATGTAATAAAGCTGAGAATTTGCATTGTTAGATAGTTTCCTCAATTATTTCAACTTCTATTACGAAGCCTCACATTATCAGCAACTGACCTACATTTAAAAAAATTCAAAAGTATTTCGCCTACCGCCATTCCGAATGATTTCGCTTGTCAAATGAGATGTTGCAATCAAGGGCTGTGGCGCTCTGAATGTTGCAGTCGAATTGATTTGGTTCTGTAGAAAGTACAGTAACTAAGCTTAAGCAAGACACTTAACATAGTCTTAATCTATCTATAGTCATTTACCTCGAAATTAGATGCAAATCCACCGAGTTGCAATGCCTTCCAACACTCGGAGAGATATTCGTTTTCAATATCGAATGCTGTCATCTTCGATGACAGAATGGTACGTTTCACTTTGCCTACACTCATTGGCACCCGTACAAAGTAATTTAGCTTCTTCGATGTACCCTTGCACACATTTAGTTCGATTATCCGAAGTTTTATCTTTTCGAAATAATGCTATCAATTTCTCCTTCGGTGATTTCGATCATTTCGTTCATCTGCACATTTGAATTCTTCAGGAGGCTGCCAAGCTGCTCCTAATAGCTTTTTGCAATTAATGGGTAATGACGAGCTGCCCAAAAGCCAAGCAATTTACTTTGGCGAATTTGTCTTAAGTTTGATGTTGCATTCTTCCAATCGACCAATAAATCATCCTTATCAACGACTAATGTCTCACCGGTCATTACTGATATCATAGAATTAATGTGAATGTTGTCGTGCAATCGGGTGTGCAACACAACGCTTTTCAGTATTTCCAAGAACACATCTATGCTGGTTTCAATGCATGTTGGTAGTAAAACATGTAATGGAGTTATTCTCAATTCACTCATGTTATGGTTTTTACAGATTCAAGAATGAAAGTCTTATTTTTACAATTATTGTGCACATGGTATGTGCAGAATCACACCAATTGACGTATTTGAATTTACCCTACTCAAGCATGGCTTACTTATCTTTTTTTTCAATTTGACACAGTAAAGAGTCTGTTCATTCGAAAATTAATAAACTGAATCGATCTAACGCACTTTATTATAGACTAGATTGTGCGGAAAAATTAGTTGCAAATGACAAAATTAAAAAAAAAAACCTTTGCAAAGTGTTTCTGTTATGTCGGTTCTTGTTATTCACATAGTTTTTCGCTACAACAACAACGATTTATGCAACTGCAGCATCATAATGTGCAAAATTTGCAAACTTTAGACGCATCTGTTTCATAAATCGTTGTAAGAATCTCGGTGCAAAGTACTTTATTAGGCTCATGTCATAAATAACTATTTCGCTTCCAAAATGAGAATCATAAAATAAATAAAAGTTAATTCAGCACCGCCACATTTTTTAAAGGCTTGAAAGTATTGACATTTCACTTCCGTTCCCATTAAAATAACCGAAAATCAAAGTCAAGTTTGCTGTAGCTAAGAGTGAAATATATATACAATTTTCTCTTAATATCTAAACATAATTGGTTCATAACTTAAGTTCTTGTACAGCAAGAGATGTTAAAATTGCTTGCAAATATCTATTCACGCCGTAAGTGTGCCTAAAATTTGAATTTCAAGGAACGAGTCGATGAAAAAGCAAACCGAAATAGTTATTTGTGTATCTGTTTTGGACGATTGTTTTTTAGGCAATTTCACTTCGTTCGGGCTACATGCGAAAGTGCCTAAAATCAATCGTCCAAAACAGATACTCAAAAAATTTTTCATGTAAGGGGTCGAAAACCCAAGAAAAATCTCGAAACTCCCTCATTTTCGGCCCCGACACATGAAAAATACATTTCAACGCTTTCTTGAACAGTTTGTTCATTTCATTTTAAACAGTTTCTAAAGATTGTCGATATGTCAGAGTTTTTAATGTACCCAGTCAATTAAGTTCTTCCCAAATTGCGCAATATTTGAATTCGCGATAGAAATTTTAAATTTTGCGCCAAAAATTCATAATTTGGGAAGAACTTAATTGACTGGGTACATTTAAAACTCTGACATATCTAAAACTGTGTAAAAATGACATGAACAAACTGTATGAAATGCGTTAGAAAGACTTTAGTGAGAAAGATTTTGAATTTCGACCGCACTTACGGCGTGAATTGTATCTACTGTATATCAATAGATCTCTTCCATCGTACTGTAAAAATGGTTTTTGGCAATAAATCCGAAAAAAAGATATATCATTCACAGAATCATAACCGCGAAGCTTTCGTTTAGGATTCGTCAAAATCTTTTTTGGTTATACCCAAATATCTACTTTGTGGAGGTAATGCCATTCGGTGGTAAAAACACCTTTTTTGAAAATGTTTGATTATGATTTACTTGTGTTTCACCAAATATTTTCGCTAACTCAAAACAGATGGCCCGAGTTTCTATTCTCTTTTTGTTTTTAACGAAGGGAATAGATGATTCGCTTATATATGACATTACCTCCACACTATAATAACAATTATATCGTGATGACGTTTAAACACTTAAAATAACATAGGAAGAGACGATATGTTAATAGATCTCTTCAGATGGCGAAATAATGACACTGCCCAGTTCACTTTGACTATTTTGTGTGCTAACTAATTACAGCCAACCTCACAAAAGCAGAATATTTTTTAGATTCCTGAGAAATTCAACACAAAATCTATGATTTTTCGGATCAATTTAGTGATTTTTGCTTAACTTCAAATATAAACATTTCCCGGTTACCACTTTTCGCAACAAAGAATTCAAATATTACCCCGTTTCGTGAAGTTTGCTGTTAGTTAGTTAGAACACAAAATTTGGCATGCGATCGCACTGTCAGTGGTAAAAATTTTGATCTATATGCTAATAAGAGCATACAAAGCATCGAATATGTACCAACATTCTTAGATTGTCTACCCATGAATCTCTCGTTTTAGAAAACGTTTGTTATATTTTAGTGTCAATCTTTTAATTTGATTAATTTGACCTTTTCCTAATCAATTTGTTGCATTATTCGGTTATGTAAGACAGTAAAATAGTACTAGAGTATCTATACGCGACATTTTATATCTGGTTTTCCACTTGAATTTGAATAATAGTTTATTAAACATAGTCGTGAACATCAAATTTCCTATTCACAAGTCGCGACTGATATGTACATTCAAATGATTACTATAATTCGATGGGAATTCACTGAAAATAATCATAAACTGAATTTAATCGATACAAACAAATGTACTATTCAAATGATCATAGTAGCCATAGTAGCCTGTTACGTACACGCATATCATATCGGGACAAAGATGGAGTGCGAAAAAAATGTGTTTGTTTCGCGATTGAAAGAAATAAAAGAAATACTTTTGGAGCTTGGAAGTGTCGTAAATGAAATAAATGTAAGTACAGGAAAACCCTCATGAACGGCCAAATCGAATTTGATTTTTCTAATCCACTGGACGTTTTGAAGGATCTACACGAGTCGAACAATTTGCTTAACCCCGTATCGAAAGCAAGTGATTTATCAAATGTAAGGGTTACCTGTTTTTCCATTTGAAAAAATCTTGATCATTCATTATTCTTTCGAAGGCGCCCGACAGTAACATCAGCTTTGGAGGGCACAATCGAATCGGAAGTAAAGACTGTTGGTCGAAAGGATGTAAAAAATCTATAAATCAAATCCAATCGATTCAAACCAGTGCTCTGAGCGTTTGTGCAACTACATGGAGCAGAAATGACAACGGTCAGTCAAATGTAAGTCAAAGATTTTTACAAGTTAGAGCACACCGTAAAATGCTAAGAGTGGTTACTTACGAATTGGAATGTTCATAAGAATCAACGGCAAGAAATCAACAATATACCTTCATTTTATATCTTTTGATAGGCATCGCACACGTTGGACAAAGCTATTTCATCTGAATCCAACTCGATAAACCATCTGTGTTATACGTCTGAGTCCAACTCGGTAAACCATCTGTGTTGTGCATCTGAATCCAATTCATTAAACCATCTGTGTTATACATACACCGGCAACAGCTATGCAAACGAAAATGTAAGTTTCAAACTCAGGCTTTTTACAACTAACTTTCTTAGAGTTAATCAAATTGTTCGAATCGGTGAAAAGTTTGTATTTTTTGAAGTAGTTCACGCATAAATTTTCGATTTCTAATCCAAGTACGTTTTTCTGAATTCTTTCACAAGTTTCCCACTACTACTTCGAGGATTGTAATTTCTTTCTTTGACAAAAAGTTTTCCAGAAACGGAAAGTGAAAAAATCTCCAATTTCACTACAATTGTTTACTCCTCAAGCTAAAGTAAAAACGCAAACATAACCATTAGGATAATATTCCGAGCGGACAGAACGCCGTTTCGATTATGATTTGCAAATCGTTGATTCGATTTTCTGTTTGTCTAATTAATTTGCTTTACATTATCATAGGTAATGGGCGTAGTACTTCCAACGGTGCATGGATTCGATGAAAAGCGTCTCGAGTGTGTGCTAGAGGTAAGGACGTTTTGCATATAGTTAGATAATGTATAGTTAGAAAATGCACAAAATGTCTTCGGTGTATACGTATTGCGTAACACATTCTATGAAAGTCTTTTTTCTGATTGACTTTCCGTGCAAAATGATGAACAAAAAAACATGGCGACATTGCGTTCTGAAATTTCTGAGATTTTTTTCAATTAATACTTTCATTTCACATTGTGTGTATTCCTGTTCATCACTTGTTGTTGAAAACTTTTACGATACCTTACATCGACAAGTCAAAAGTTATCAAATTACACAACAATTAATATTTCGATTCACCTTGACGGTTTTTTTTAGTTTGTTCCACTACAGAAAATTTCGTGTCACTGCAAAGAGTATTTACCTTGAATTAACTATGATCACAATACTGTTATGATTCCACTGTTTGTTCTAAGCAGACCACATTCTGTTCACTGTGGTAGTAATAACGCAAAATAGTTATTTTACTAACTAGTTAGTAAATGTGGTTGTAAAACAAATAAATATTTTGTTTCAGGAAGCATCGTCGAAAAATGTAGTCAACTACTTATACTACCTATTTGACAACTATGACGTGAGTAATGATGCCTATTTTATGTTCATTTCTTTTAACTCTTCGAAGAGCGTAACGTTTCTCTCACGTTTGATAAATGGGGGCCACAGCATTAATTTGCATATGTTTCACGTGTATTACGTCATAAAATAGAAATACGTGGACACAGTGGACTAAATAAATACACGACAGCACTTTTAGGTGTTCTTGACTCTTATGACTATACATGGGGCTTTGTATTTGAGACTTTTTATTGTATATGTACAGTACAGTGGCGGACTTTCAATTTTGTGCACTATTTTGATTCAGCTGTTCGACCAGCTGGTCCATGTAAACAAAGTAAGTCAATTATATAATCAGAAGTAGATAAAGATGGACCAGCTGGTCAAACAGCTGAATCAAAATAGTTCACAAAATTGAAAGTCGGCCACTGTACACACCGACAGTGTTTGCATCTGAATCTGTAACTTTGCGCTCGTAAAAAAGTCTATTAGTATAAGTTGCTCTAACGCATTTTGCAAAAATTATGAAGAAGAGGACGTCGGTTAAATCCAGAGAAACGATAAAAGACAGCGCTGCGCCGGCTCGCCATATGTTATCATTTTTCTGGTTAAATCGAGTCACTCCAAAGTCTAATTAGAATCTATAGTGAGAGTACTTTAGGTGTATCTAGCAATATATTGATGAATTATTGACGCCGTAAGTCCGCCGAAAATAATTAAAAGTGTGAAACCCAAACCATACCCAGTGTCGTATTGGGTAATTCACGATATTCTCATCAGAGTGCGTTGCAGTTTATTTTTCAATTCATCCACTGATTCACTCAAAATTCAAATTCAAGGGCACTTACACTTATAGTTAGATTTTTATCACTGTAGCAGTTTGACAATTGTTTAACAATAATAAATTTTGAAAAATGGAATGGCTTAAAATATTGATTTCTTCTACTTCTACTACTTGCTGAAAAAATATAGGCGCTAGACACGTGCGACACCAGAATGGAAATCGATTTTGGAGAACCAACGACTGTTTCAACGCAACAGAACCATACGTATCATAAAGAGTATGAACTCAAAACAAACGTCGGCAGCGACACGGCAATCGGTACTTATTGACGAAGAAACGCTTATAAATTGGAATTTCTGCATACAGAAGCACTAAGTAAGAACTGTTTTCAGATTTAATCGATGAACGAGCCGTGATGGAGAGTGATGATACGAATTTTACTCGCGTGCCGATAAGTTCATCATATGGGAATGAAACCAATTTCGTTGTGACGACATCAATCATGGTCCATCGAGAATCTGATGAGAGGAACGTATTCGACTACGGTTCGGTTTCTGACGTAGATGTAGACGTAGACGAAGACGTAGATGGCGAAGATGATTTCATGGAATGTGAAACAGTTGGTACGTATACTATGAATTAGGAAATTTACTCCATGCTAAGACAAAATTCGAAATCACATGACAGAGATTGAACGTAATCGAGGATGCGATAACAGTAAAATGGTCATTCCCACATCCGATGCAGGACCCAAAAAATACTTCTGCAAGTATTGCAAAGAGCGGACTCTAAAGTTGGAGCGCCACCTGCGAACTCATCACAGCAACGAACCAGACGTAAAGAAATACTTGGCTTTTCCTCCTCGTAAGTTAATATTTAAGATTTTCTATTCTCGAGTTAGTTAGAATTTGTAATGTAACTGTAGAGTGCGTCACTTTTCTATGAAAAAATTAGTATGAGATAAATCAAGAGGCATGTCTCCCATTTTTCCGTATGTTTTTGCAAATCGTGATCTTTGCTGAATGGTGTTATCAGCTTGCACCTCAAGTGCCAATCTAAACTTTTGTTCTCTCTTTCTCTGATTTACCAAAGAGGGATTCTTTTGAAAAAATTTCTCAGGAGTTGTCGGGAAAACCGTTTTTTGTCAATAGCTTCAACATGCGAGATGTGACTAAAGTCAAATTGTGTGCGTTTATGAAGGTCGAAAGGGGACTACAAATACAACCGCCACAACAAGTGAAACTGACTCCATTTCTATCTGTGAGGGTGGGTCTGGTAGTGTCAATGGATAAGGCGTGAGGTTCCAGGTTAGAGCTTCCTGCCACATGTTTCTTCAGCCGCCCAGAGCCCTTCAAAAATGTCAGTTTTATCGAGGTTTTTCGACGTTAATCGTGACTCATTACAATAAAATGATTGTGCATGAGAAGATGAACCAAATTTCCCGATGGCTGATCCGTTTGACTGTAAAGATTAGGCACAAAAAACGGCCTCCAATTCGTAATTTTCCTATGAGCGAATGTTTACGTTTTGGAGTTTAGATAAAGCTATAACAAATTTATACATATTTGAAGCATGCCGTAGAACAATTTTTTGCTTAGAATAATGTTATACGTCAATAACAAATTCCTTGTTAAAACTTCTACCCGATCTCACATAATTTCCTCCTACTAAAAATCGTCTGACGAAAGAAGTATTGGTGAATGCAGGTTATAAATTTCATTTTTCCTTTTTTTCTTCGCAGGCTCAGCTTCTCGTCGAAAGATCATACTCAAAATACTAAAACAAGGAGAGTTTAAATGGAACAATGACGAAAAGCTAAATGGTGGTGAATATGCTGTCAGACGGCGGCAGAATAAAAAATTTAAGAAGAATCCTTGGGACATGATAACGTGTGTTGGATGCTTGGGAGCGTACAGTAAGTCATATTTGAGACGCCACTGGAACAAAGAATGTGCGAAAAATCGATTGATTGGCGAGCGTGGCTTACATCAGCTCGGTAGAGCTGTTGAAGGCAGAGTGCATTCCAATGCGTCTGACGATTTAGTGGACGTATTTTCAAGCTTCACAGAAAACGAGAATATTCGATACATAAGACACGACTGGCTAGTGGTTTGCTATGGAAATGATCTTTGCTTGAATCATTCTCCGCATTACCAGCAAGGATATATCCGTGGCAAGTTGACGGCCGCTGGAAAAGTCCTGCGTGCATCCAAATCGATTTCGACGGAACTGACGGACATGTCATCTCTTTTTCACGTAAAACATTGCAACACAGTGGTTGAGGCCATTCGCAGCATGGGAAAGTTCGATCACAAGACAAAGAAATTTGGAAGTCCAGCAACCGCTTCGACTACAGTAACGCTAATCAATGCAATGGGTGAATTACTTGTCATCGAAACCATGAAATCGGACGACCCAGAAAAGGAGAGAGATGTCGAACGTTTCTTGAAAGTGTTCAAGAAGGACGTAAAAACCAAAATCAACAAACTAGTCGCTGTTACGAGACTAGAGAACAGACGTCACAAGAAGGAAAACATTCCAACGACAGCTGATGTAAACAAACTGGCAAAATATGTTGATTCGGAACGAGAAGCTTGTTACTCACAATTGCTTGAACATTATTCGTACGGTGTTTGGTTGAAATTGTGCCAGATGACCATGGTGTCAATTTTAATTTACAATCGACGAAGAGCCGGAGAGATGCAGAACCTCCTTATGGAGGATTTCGAACAGCGAGAGATGGTTGCAGATCAGTGCGATATGTTATTAGCTGTTATACCGGAGGAAGCGAAACGAAAGATCAAAAGCCGTGTGACTGTCAGAAATAAATTAGGAAAAAAACTGGTTCCAGTCTTGTTGAAACATCACTGGGACGATTGTTTGCAGCTTATTATTCGTCATCGTGAAGAAGCCGGTATACCAGAAAACAACGAATATTTGTTCCCACTACCTACGCAGTTAGGTAGGATCAGAACCGCCAATGTATGCACTATAATGCGATCTGTTTCATTGGCATGTGGAGCTGAAAATCCCTCTAGTTTGAGAGGCACAAATTTAAGAAAACACATGGCCAGTTTTTCTTCTACAAAAAATCTTAGTGACAACGACATCAGCAACCTGGCTGAGTTCATGGGACACGCTGAAGCAGTACATCGTGCATACTACCGGACCAATCCATTAACGAACCAAGTTGGAACGATGAGTTTCCTATTGGAATCCGCACTAGGGAATGACAGCTCACACGACAGTGGAGATGAGGGTGCCGACGACACTGTAAATGATACTGAGAATGAAAGTGACGAATATGAAAGCGAAGAATATGAAATCGACAGTGAATCGGACAAGGTTATTCCGTTGAAAGCGGCACGCAAAACTGCGAAAAGAAATGGTTCCCGGGCAACCAACAAAATTCGTCAGACGGGCTCAACCACTAATAAAAAACGAAACGTCAAACCCAAGGGAGCGATTAAACAACGGAAGAAAAGTGCGAAAACAACTGAACGAAAACGGAAGGTCACACAGGAGGGGCACGGGGCAAGCAACGTAAAATGAAATGATTTTTTGATGATTATGGAAATTTCCTTTTTTAATAATTCGATTTATTGTTAAACTCCCACTTGGCATGAAAACTTGAAGAAACGATTGAATAAATAAAAGCTAAGTTGGAGAAAAACAGAAAGTTTTAAAAATTTACGGAAAATTGGAGAAATGCGTAATTCTTTGAATTAGTAATCTTGCAAGTGGTCTCTGAACAATTTTAGTGTTCTCCCTTCACATGAAATTGGTCATGGTCCCTAATTTTCGAATTACCACAAACTTAGCACCGAAACACAGAAAGTGTTCTCCCAAAATTTTGAAATCCAAAATGTTCTCCTAGCATTGCTGCTATGGAAGGTTTCTGACCCATGCGGGAAATGAGTCATTAATTCATTGACATACGTGCACTTCAGAGTCATCTCTGAACTTATGACAGGAGACGACATATTCGTTTCTTCGACAAATTTTCAGATTTTTTGAGAAGATATGATTTCATTCAACGCACTTCTGAGTGGTACTCTAAATAGGATACTGAAACTTGACAGTGTGCCATATAACTGTATAACTGTGCCATATAACTTCATACAAAATAATACTCTATTTGACAGCTGTCGAGTATGATCACTTCCGCTTGAAGTGCATTGTTTCATTACAAATAGAAATAGCATGCAGTTGGACATTGTGTTTCAAGAGTTTAGGAATATTTCGCGACCTATTAGATACAACAGGGATAAATACAAAGCTTACGCGATTTTGTAAATTCGTAAAATCCCATACATCATATTGAACACTTCGAATCTTATGTTTACAAACTTCACACACAACGAAGATTTTCACGAAATCGCGTGAGCGTTGGGCTTACCCCTTGTATATTGAAATTTATGTGTGCTGTATAAGCCATTTACATTACAACGAAGGGTACGACGTGTAGCGGATATAAATCGAACATACCTATGTCCGATATTCAAATTTTTAACCGAGCGATTTTGGGCATTAAAAACGGCAGTTTTTGTCTGACACTGTAGTCGAATCCATGACATGACATAATAAATCAGAAATATCCACAAGATGCTTCTACCAGTACTTTTAACCGAGTTGCATACAACGTTGCATGAACAGAGGTACTACTACTTTCCACATTGATTTTAGAAAGTAGGAAGCAACAAAAAAACTAGAAAAAATTACTTAAAGCGAATGCATTAAATAAAAGATCGAAACGCTAAAAAATATTGAATCTTACACTTAACAAAATTACTGAAGTATCACCTTTTCGTTTTCAACAGATTCTACATAATTTCAAGATCCACAAATTTGACAGTTTTGATATTGAATGGTTTTTTCCCAGTAAACTGGTCATTATACGTGGGAGAAAATTCAAACACTTCATTCAACATAACAGCTGTCAGAGTCTGTGAGATTAGAAATATCAGATCCTACATAAAACAAAAATGTGATAATTCCTAATTTTGTATAATTATATAATAAAAATTCAAGAATTATTACAGTGAACGACATCTCAAATGTCTCACTGTCATTTTTTTCAGAGAATGTCATTGTGAATTTGCAATGACACAATAAAATTCTCAGAAAAATTTGACAGTGAGACATTTGAGATGTCGTTCACTGTACTTTGAATTTTTCTGTTTAGAAAATCCTCGGCTAACCGGTTAACCGCGGTTTTAAGATAAAGTGGGTTCGGTTTGCATTCTTTAGCGGTGAATTATTTTAAGTTACTGACAGTGAATTATAAGTCACCGGCAGTGAATTATAAGTTACCGGCAGTGAATTATAAGTCACCGGCAGTGAATTATAGGTCACCGGCAGTGAATTATAAGTCACCAGCAGTACATTATAAGTTAGTGAGTAATTAACAGGACAGGGCAGAATACCTGTCGACCGATCTTTGAAGCGACGGATCATCAACAAACGCTCAATTATTTACTATGGCCAGTGCTGTCCTTATAATTTGTCACTGGCAGTGAATCTCTGCAATGAAAGTATACTCTATAAGTTTAAGTATGGTTATGGTCTAATGTCAAAATTTGTATGTAGTGCAGAAAGTGGCGATTTCATATAAACAAACTCACCTTCCAATGAAAATCATTCAGAGGTGAGTTTTTTTTAATATGAAATCGCCATTTCCTCCGGTTTGTGTGGACCTACCAGACCTGGTTTGTACTTTCATTGAATCTCTGAAGCTCTGAGATGCATGAAAAAAAAAACGGTGATCAGGCACGGCTCGATAGCAACTGCATTCGTTATTAGTAATTAGTCACCGGCAGTGAGTTACAAGTCATCGACAGTGATTTATAAGTCATCGGCAGTGTGTTAGAAGTCATTCGGAGTGATTTACAAGTCACCGGCAGTGATTTACAAGTCACCGGCAGTTAGTTACAAGTCAGCGGCAGTTAGTTACAAGTCACCGTCGGTGAGTTAGAAGTCACCGGCAGTGAGTTACAAGTCACCGGCAATTAGTTACAAGTCATCGACAGTGATTTAAAAGTCATCGGCAGTGAGTTACAAGTCACCGGCAGTTAATTACAAGTCACGGGCGGTGAGTTAGAAGTCACCGGCAGTATATATATTTATTTTTCAATAAATCACTGCCATCCATCAATGGTTGCCATAATGACACAGTATACTGAACAGTTTTATAATATTTCGGTTAATAATAATTGGTAAATCAAATAACTGGATCGTATACATAATTGTTATAAATTTTACAGCTTCCACGTATTGCTTCGACTGCTATTTCTTCGATGACTGAATTTTGAATTGATTGCAAAAATCTTTGAAAAAAGTTGAGATGGTACCTCGTGCGCCGATAAACAGTCCTATTACTTCTAATTTTTTAAGCTTGAGCTTCTTTTTAATGTCCAAAATACAGGGCTCATATATACGTTTCTTCTCTTCATGCACTTCTTGAGGTTGAAGCAAACCATTTTCATATCGAACAGTTCGGTCAAGTATATAGCCGTTTCTGGTGTCTTCATTATACGCAATAATATCAACCCTTCTGCTGGAGCCGTTAGCTGATAAACAGGCGAATTCTACGACGACCTTCCACTTAGTTTCTCGTAATGCATTGGCCATGATTGCTACCATTTTGTTGTGTCTGACGTGTCTTAACAATTCACCTTGTCGACATACACCGAGAACGTGTGCAATAGTTTCAATCTCGTTGCACGAGGGTATTCGGCAACGGTTTGTTCCGGTGTTTCGACCATGATTTGCTCGGACTGCAGTCACGGAGCCAGTTATTTTGAGATATGTTGTCCATTCTGATGTAGTAAGTCCATATTTATCAAAAATTTTGCGGGTTATTGTTTGACATTGCTCAAAAAGTTCGACCCCTTTTCCTTTGCTCTTAAATTGTTTCCAATCCTCATATTGTCTTCTACGCAGTTCATCTCTTATGATTTCGGACGGTTTTCTTTTTGACTGTTGAACGTTAAGAAAATTACAAGTCACCGGCGGTGAGTTAGAAGTCACAGGCGGTGAGTGATAAGTCACCGGCGGTGAGTGACAAGTCATCGGCGGTGAGTGACAAGTCATCGGCGGTGAGTGACAAGTCATCGGCGGTGAGTGACAAGTCATCGGCGGTGAGTGACAAGTCATCGGCGGTGAGTGACAAGTCATCGGCGGTGAGTGACAAGTCATCGGCGGTGAGTGACAAGTCATCGGCGGTGAGTGACAAGTCACCGGCAGTGAGTTACAAGTCACTGGCAATTAGTTACAAGTCACCGGCAGTCAGTTACAAGTCATCGACAGTGATTTACAAGTCACCGGCAATTAGTTAGTAGTCACCGGCAGTGATTTACAAGTCACCGGCGTGAGTTACAAGTCACCGGCAGTGAGGTACAAGTCATCAACAGTTACAAGTCGTCGGCAGTTAGTTACAAGTAACCGGCAGTTAGTTACAAGTCACCGGCAGTTATTTAAAAGTCACCGGCAGTTAGTTACAAGTCACCGGCAGTTAGTTACAAGTCACCGGCAGTTAGTTACAAGTCACCGGCAGTTAATTACAAGTCATCGGCAGTTAGTTACAAGTCACCGGCAGTTAATTGCAAGTCTTCGGCAGTGAGTTACAAATCATCGGCGATTAGTTACAAGTCACAGGCAGTGATTTACAAGTCACCGGCAGTTAATTACAAGTCATCGGCGATGAGTTACAAGTCACCGGCGATGAGTTTACAAGTCACCGGCAGTTAGTTACAAGTCACCTGCAGTTAATTACAAGTCACCGGCGGTGAGTTACAAGTCACCGGCGGTGAGTTACAAGTCACCGGCGGTGAGTTACAAGTCACCGGCGGTGAGTTACAAGTCACCGGTAGTTAGTTACAAGTCACCGGCAGTTAGTTAGTCACCGGCAGTTAATTACAAGTCACAGACGGTGAGTTACAAGTCATCGGCAGTTAGTTACAAGTCACCATCAGTTAGTTACAAGTCACCGGCAGTTAGTTAAAAGTCACCGGCAGTTAATTACAAGTCACCGGCAGTTAATTACAAGTCACCGGCAGTTAATTACAAATCACCGGCAGTTAGTTACAAGTCACCGGCAGTTAATTACAAGTCTTCGGCAGTGAGTTACAAGTCATCGGCGATGAATTACAAGTCACCGGCGGTGAGTTACAAGTCACCGGCAGTTAATTACAAGTCATCGGCGATGAGTTACAAGTCACCGGCAGTTAGTTACAAGTCATCGGCAGTTAGTTACAAGTCATCGGCAGTTAGTTACAAGTCACCGGCAGTTAGTTACAAGTCACCGGCAGTTAATTACAAGTCATCGGCAGTTAGTTACAAGTCACCGGCAGTTAATTGCAAGTCTTCGGCAGTGAGTTACAAATCATCGGCGATTAGTTACAAGTCACAGGCAGTGATTTACAAGTCACCGGCAGTTAATTACAAGTCATCGGCGATGAGTTACAAGTCACCGGCGATGAGTTTACAAGTCACCGGCAGTTAGTTACAAGTCACCTGCAGTTAATTACAAGTCACCGGCGGTGAGTTACAAGTCACCGGTAGTTAGTTACAAGTCACCGGCAGTTAGTTAGTCACCGGCAGTTAATTACAAGTCACAGACGGTGAGTTACAAGTCATCGGCAGTTAGTTACAAGTCACCATCAGTTAGTTACAAGTCACCGGCAGTTAGTTAAAAGTCACCGGCAGTTAATTACAAGTCACCGGCAGTTAATTACAAGTCACCGGCAGTTAATTACAAATCACCGGCAGTTAGTTACAAGTCACCGGCAGTTAATTACAAGTCTTCGGCAGTGAGTTACAAGTCATCGGCGATGAATTACAAGTCACCGGCGGTGAGTTACAAGTCACCGGCAGTTAATTACAAGTCATCGGCGATGAGTTACAAGTCACCGGCAGTTAGTTACAAGTCACCGGCAGTAAGTTACAAGTCACCGGCAGTCAGTTTCAAGTCACCGGCAGTGAGTTTCAAGTCACCGGCAGTGAGTTTCAAGTCACCGGCATTGAGTTATTAGTCACTGGCAGTGAATAATTGTTCACCAGCAGTGAGATACTAGTCACCGCAGTGAGTCATTTGTTACTGGTATGTAAAAATATTTATTAGCCACAAATACAATTACACAATTACAATGTAATTCAGCAGACAAAGAGATTTAAAATAAAAAAAATATTTTTTTGAAAAATAAATTATTTGAATAGATCTCAATTGGACGGTTTATCGTATACGTAAAGATTCCGCAATCTGAATTTTTCAGAGCCTGCCATTTCGTTGGTTAGTAGCGAAAAATTGATTTCCGTTGTGATCGCTCACATTCAATATCGAGTTCATTTTTAATTTACTTAACGAAGTGCGATTAACGAAATTTCACTGACAAAAAAAGAGTTGCAAATATTACCTGGCGCAGGTACATTTGTCTCCAGGTAATCTATGTTTTCTGCTACGCTACAGTTGTGGCTGCTATTGTAGGTTACCTGGAGACAACGTTATCTGCAAAGGTAAAATTTTCAACTCTTATTTTGTCAGTGTTTGTCAATCAGATCAGTTGCGATAAATTGATTTTGCTTTGTGAGCGCTGACATTAAATACCGAGACCTCATAACAATAATTTCATTTTTACATTGCTTAAGGTAGCGCGTTTGAGACGAGCTCCGTGCTATAAAAATGTGTTGCGTTACTATATTTAAGAATCAAAAGCCGAGATTCAGCAACAAATCATAGTTTCACGCATTAGATTGATCCTTCCTCTAATGCCTCAAACTTCTGTAAAATATTTGAAATTTTGGGTTAATTGTCGCTTTTCATGATAGATGGGACGCTTTATTTGTGTTGTGATTATGGTTTTTTATAGTTGTGCGTGTGACATGTTTCCGTAATTGCGTTCTTCGTTAGTGAATACACATCATATCATATTACATCAATGGTCCAGTAACTGAAACTATGTTTTTTGTGGAATCTCGATTTTGGAGTCTTAAATCTTGCATCGCTATACTCATCGTTGATGTGAGCGCTCGTTGTTTAATGTTATTTCTGTATGTTCTATGGATCTTCTTGTATCAAACTTGTATCAGTTTATCAACATATAACTAACAGATCGTAGTTATCAATTTTAGTTATCAAATTTACACCGAGGATTTAAATTCTGCTTCTACGGTAGAATAAAATTATAACAAATCACAATAACTCCAAATTTAAAAACTTCGTAATACGAGAAATCGAGACTACGAAATCAGAAATTTCGTAATACTCAAAATTTGGTTTGTGTACATGGTTTTCGTAATGGAAAAGTTCGTACCAGTGTAACGCTCGTAAAAGACAATGATTTTCCAATTGCAGTTCCCAAAAACGAGTATGCTTTTCTGAAATAGTATATTTCGTTGCAGAGAGTCAAAGTTTCAAAGGTGGAACGAAAAGTGAACTTCATCGACTGGAGCCTATACGTAGTAGGAAATATATTACTATACAAGGGAAGGAATTTGATATTTCGTATCCAGATGAGTAAAAGTGTCCGAGGGCTTTAGCCGAGTGTAGTATGAAGTTTTCCTTTACGAAGAAGGGAAGGAGTTTTCCCTGAGGACAGAAAGTCAATTTTCCCTCCCTAGTAAAGAAAGATAATTTTTTTAATCGGTGACCCATACAACTGTAATGATATAGTGATATTACAGTCAATGTTTACGAGCATTATTTTATTTTTGGATAATTTGGCACCCAATTATGCATTTTTAAGTGCCTCATGGTCTAATTTCCCACCTGCGCACAAAAATCCTTATTTTAGTCCCTGCTAGAGATAGAAGAAATTTCTTTACGTCGTTAGCGACTTAGACTATTCTAATAGCACACACATTGAACTAATTGTGCTAGCAGTAATGAGGTAAATTACAGATGGAAATATTTGAATTGTGAAGATAGTATCAACTCATGAGCTTAATTTATTCAGTGGAATCAGATGAGTGATAATTACACAATAAACTTACGAGGAGGATAAACCAAGTACGCCTGCACACCCTTTTCGTTTTTGTGGACTGTTCGCAGGTGACGCTCTAACTTCTGAACTCGCACCTTACAATACATGCAACAGTACATTTTTGGTCCTGAATCGGATGTGGGAACAAACATTTCGCTGTTATCACACCCACGATTACGTTTAATGTCTGCAAAATATTTTTGAAATTTTGTTTTAGACTGAAGTTAATTCTCTAAATCATACATACCAACAATTTTACATTCAATGCCATCATCTTCAACCGCAGGCAAACCATTTTTGAATGCATTCTTGTTATCATACTTTCGGTGGTTCATGGTTAAAGTCACATCCGGTACATTCATATTTGACGTCATGCTTATCGGATCAATTAAAAAACTCGCATCGATGCTGTCAATATCAATATCTTCAAAATCACAATCAGAAACCAGTCCGTCGTTCTCTCGATGTGTCGTATTAGAGGAAGCAACCGACAACTCCGACAAATTCCATTGTGACGACGTTGCAACATTCAAATTAACGTTGTTAAACACGGCCAACTCACCACTCAATCCTGAAAACAAATGGTTTTTAATGCTTCTGATTCTTAGAGTTTTTAGAAGTTTTTCTTCGTCAGTAAGTACCGATTTTGTTAAATGTGCCATCTTCGATACTTGACGCAATACGATAGTCTTCATGAGGTGTGGGATTAGGTATTCCAGGAGTAGTTGATCTTCCGACGTTATCGATATCCATTCTGTAGTCTTCCTATATTTTCAAGAAAAAATTAGAAAACGAAACATCTAGACCACTTAATTCTTCGTTTATACAAAGAAAATCGTCAAAGGTCAAAGGCATACACTCAAGGTTGCACTCGCTAACCACTTTTTCGGCGACGCTACCGCTAATTCAGAAAAATATTAGCGTTGCTAATAGAATTCGATAAGTAAATTTAATACCCAAAAACCATGAAATTAGAAAATTCAGAAAATTGACCAAACTTTTATAAATTTTCCGTTCTTCTTCTTGTGGTTACGTTGATTTCATGTTAACATATTAATTTAGATTCATGATAAGCGTAGGCTTTCGTATGATCAGACAGAGTTCATAAATTTTAATTTCAGTACATGATGAAGAAATTTCAGAAGTACAGTAATATTAGAGGTACTACGAAGAGGTTGCATATTTTTTTGAAGTGTACTTTTCGATGATAATCTTGAGTGTTTTATCAAAGCCAAATCCTGCAGTAAATAACGTCATTTTCAGTACAAACTGCCAGGATTAAACGCTCTGTTTATTCGTACAAGAGCCAGAGAACATATAAGACTTTTGCTGCTCATATTTAAGAGTAAATTTGCCAAAACTTCGACCAACTTAAAAACGCCAGAAATTATGAAAAAATGATCTGCGTTAAGGTGGCTAAAATAGTTTTTGTTGCATATCACCGCCAATACGTAACGCATTTATCTGAAATTATGGTCATTGGTAGAGGTGTTGAGGACGCATATGATGGCCTTTAAAAAATTTCGAAATTTTTCGTGTATGTGGCGCAGTAGCTATATTAGGGGAAAAAAATTCAAACTTTTGGAGAGTGTTTAAAAAAAACTACAATGATAGACTTGGACGATATGGTTGTCGTTGGGTAGGTAGTGACCTCTACTATCCATGACACCATACACCTACCGCGGCACGACTTTCGTTGAGCTTAAATTTTGATTGAAGTGTGCTAACAAAAAATTCTCTATAATTCCGCTTTTCTTCGCGTCTATTTCAATTTTTCTGACTTAAAAGACAATTTTAAGTCAGGGCTGGAGTTACTGCCAACTTACGCTTCGAAATCGCTGATGGCTTGTTTTCCTCTTTCATACAACTTGGTCGAAGTTTTGGCAAATTGACTCTTAAATACATTTGAAATTATTTTAATTTAAAAAAATTTTAAATCTCAACTCCGCAAAATAACATTTGAATTACTAAAATTTAGATTATTTTTCCATTTTGAAATAAATGTTTAGCGAATAGCGAAGTGCATTTCGTTAACTACATCTTAGCCATCGCTAGTCGCTATAAGCGAGACTTTTTAAAATTTAGCATCGCTGGTAGCCTCTCTAATGACTAGCGGCGCTAATTCATCGTTGGATACACACGTGACCGACGCACTAGGATCAGATTTGAAATAAGAGACCTACAAAATAAGAGGTTCTTTGATCACTGTCCAACCGATCATTGTAGTAACGTTTCATTGTAGTAACGAAATTTAATTGAAAATTGAATTCATTAATTTAGTGTCTTAGTCGAAGACACTGATGATGACCTCGAATTGAGTGTCGAAAAATTTCTGGCAAATAAAAAGGCCGAGTGTGACAATACACATCGTGTGTCTAAAAAAGCATTTATCATCGAGTTGTATACAACGTTTACTTTACTGGTGAGGTAAAGTGGCTATTCCCTCACAAGTGAAAACATTTTCCCTCGCTCGTAAAGTAAAACGTTATACTTTACACGTGAAATAATTTGATATCTCGTATCCAGATGAGTAAAAGTATCCGAGGGCTTCAGCCCGAATATCAAATTACTTCACTGGTATAGTAATGTACTATTTTCGCAATAAAGGCGGAAGGTCCTACTTTTCGTCACTTGTTGCGAAAACATTTTTAATCTTATAATCTGCTCATAACCATTAGGCTCTTTGATCTACTTTGAAGAATAATTTGTTTAAACGCACCTTCAGAAATATCTGTCGTATAAAGTTGCTCTTTGATCGTTAAAAAATCTGTCCTGGTGACTGTTGATAGTGCGTTCGCTTGACCCACCCACACACTAACACACTGACTTCAACCCATGCCCATTGACGATATGGTCAATTACATTTTAAACTAAATTGTGTTGAACGAAAAGTCAATCTTAAGGATTTTTTCGACCGCGACTACAACAAAGTGTATAAAACAAATTCTTGGGAAAATGGTAGAATATCAATGTTAAAAGACAAACTTATAATGTAAGTAGCGACAACGGTCTCGATGTTTCTATGAGACATTATAACAGGAATGTTAGCGCAAAAGTGCTAATGTAGATTTCTACAGGACTCCGGAATACGTTTGAACTTAATAACATCAAATAAATAACCATAAAATAGTAATTTTCGACTTACATCATAGACATCACGGAAATAGTAGAAGTAGTTTACTATATTCTTCGACGATGCTTCCTGAAACATAATAGTTAACGCTATTGAAATGGAAAATGAATCAGTCAGGTTTCTAGAAAAAAGTGGCAGACTACAGATTTTAATTTTTACTTGTGGGGTAAAGTAAAAAAATGTTCACGTCGCCAAAACTCCACCTACTTAACAAAATTACTTCTTTTTTACGCTTACCGACTTATACTTTCTCTCGGATCGTAAGAGAAAGTCTATTTTTATCATTTGTCCCATTGGTAAGTAACTTAACTGAGAACCAGGAACCAATTTTTACAACCGTTGTATAGCTGTGTAGTATTGACTTTATGGGCGAGTGTCTTTTGATGATAATTCTTGTAAATGCAATTCGCTTATCGACTAATGCTTGTATCAGTCAGCGATATGATTGGTGTGCAGAAAACTTCTGCAATAGTAAGCGAAAGTAAGCACACAGCGAAATATTATGGTGTACGTAGATGTCTTAGCGTCAAACCTTAGTAGTCAGTAGATTGTTTCCACATACCCCTGAAACTTCATGATGAAGGCTAATCGTAACCCAAAGGTCCTTGTGTAGTCAGAAAGTGAAAAAAACGCGATTACCGAATCAAGTTGCTCAAAAGTGAACTTGAGAGCTTGCTTGTGTCATATAATTGTTTTCAAATTAATGAATTGCATAGCTGCAGGGAAAGCGAATTTCACCAAAAAAATGAATGAAAATGAACCAAAAATACGGGACATGTAATTGATCATTTTCGCAGGGGCGTATGGACAGGTAGTAATAGTAGATTAAATTAGGTGCTGTGGAAATAATTCATTGCATAAATTTGTGATACGAGCGGAAATCACAAGTGTGTTTTTAAGCCACAAGGTTTGAAAACTATTTTTTGACAAGTGTAGAGTTCACCCGGATCACAAAAAAAAACAGTTGTCGTGTTGTCGAAGCGAGGTGCTTAAAGCATACGCGTGAGTTCGCGAGTATCACAATTGATCACAAGTTATGAAATACTTCCATCGCTCCCAAGGTATGCTATTTTAATGTCTGTCTCAAAATTGTTGTTACAAGTACATTAATTTGCACCACGAGGCCTTCGCTTGTCCAAAAGAAAGTATTTTACAAAAAACGGAACAAAACAAATCTTTTGCTGCATTAAGACGTTTACAAACTAGTATTGTGCACTTACAAAATCAGATCACACTTCATCATAGTTATTTATGTATCAAGAATCGCATGGATGTATTTTATCGCACTAGATGTCAGATTCAGGCATACGTTTAGTGTTGCATACAACGTTTTATGCAATGAAGACAATCGAATAAATACCGAAGATAATCTTAGTGTGGGGTATTTTTGATTTTGTTTGGGATTTAGTGTAGCGATTAAGTTTTTAGTGACTTGAAGTGAATAGTTATAAATAAATAAGTAAAAGTGTTGCGAAAAATAGGTGAAAAATGCATTATTTGAATTGTTTGCTCGTGTTCATTCGAAAGATTGAAAGCATTTTGCTGGAATAAATATGGCCGACAATTCTAATTCTGTGTTTTGTAAATTGTTTTTTGAAACATTTTTAAGACATTTTCTTGCTATAGAAACATTCACTTCAAGTCACACCGTTGCAAAATTTATGCTCATCAACCTTAAAGCCTTAAAATATGAAACAACATTTTTGAGGTGTATGTAATGGCCATTCCCGTTCTAGGTAGGTAATGACCATTACTTATAAGAACTGTCAAATAAATACCCCAACATGTAATGAACAATTTCCAAGGGAGGCAGATGTACGTGTAACAACAAGTTTCCATATGGCATGGGACAGTCATTAAATAAACATACACATACACAATGACTATCAACATTGTTTTAATTAAAAGTAAAAGAAAAACAAATAGTAAATTGACTTGTAACAAACACAAAGCAGGCAGTTTATATGTGGCTCGGGAGTTCGTGAGCAAAATATATCCGCTCATTTTGTTGGACAATCGGAACATGAATTTAACACGAAATTAGAAATTTCATTTCGGCCTTTTTTCTGTCCCCACTGGAATAAGAAATTGTCTACTTTCACGGTAAGTTGTGAGATTATTGATCATTTTAAATGAAAGTGTGAAATGTGAAAAAGTTTTAAAGTGTTCAAACTAAGGTTATGTAAATTTTCCTGTGATTTATTTACACCGTTTGCGCCGTGAAATGTTTCTGTTATGATTTGTCAATGTTAGAATTTAAAAAAGCATTGGAATATTTGACGCTAGCTTAAACATTCGAAACACACAAGCATAATACTTTCGATGAATGCACCGAAATTGCATTGCATTAGAAAGAAATCATCAAATTGGAAGTCATTTTGGGGCCGTAAATAACGTATTTACACCGAGTAAAGGCGATTTTTGACGCTCTCCTCCGGTTGCGTACGCTTTTTATATATTAAAAGTTTAAATTTTAGACGTTTTAGACATTTTTGTAATTTTTTTGTGACGAGTTACGGGCAAGGCTGTATTCTTGGGAAGATCACGCAGATCGCCATTTTATTATATACGTGGGATCACACAAAACAGAATCCACCTACTATGAAGTTGTCAAATTTAAGACTCCACCTATATGAAAATGTCAAATTTTGTGTTTCTCACCAGCGTATCTGCATCTTCGAGACCTCCCCAAATATATAGCCTTGGCTACGGGTACCACAGATTGTGGTGAATAAACTATTTCTGTCAATATGTAGAAAACATCCTTACCTCTAGCACGCATTCGAGCTTTTTTTCGTCAAATCCGTAAGCGATTGGTATTTCAACTCCCATCACCTATCAGTATTATACAACTTAATTAGTCAAGAAATTAAAGTTCTATGAACGATGTAAATACACTCGCGGAATTTTGAAAACCGACACATTTTCTGTTTTGTGGTTTATTGGTTTTTTTGTGAATTTTGCATGTATTTTTATATGGAGAAATCAGAAACTCAAGTAAAAGACATGAACAGAAAATGTGTTTGGTTTCAAAATTCCGTGCTTGTAGAACAAAACGTTCATTTATGATCATAAGTTGTGTCCCTCTATTCATTAAAAAGTTCATTTATAATTAGTTTCGTCGACTATTTCAACTAAGGTAATTGTATTGGGTTGGTAATTGGGTCAAATAAATTATGAGAAAATTAAATGATTCCATTGATTTAATAGAATTAACAGATAAGCTAGGCATGAATATGTGAATTAAGTTGCATATGTTTTGAATCGTAAAATTATGCGAGATCTGACTCAAATCTGAATGAACTAGCTTCAATGGTTTATGAGGTTAAGTAAGTAGAGTCCGTATTTCATAAAAACAATAAGGCCTGAGCGATTCGAACAATTTGGTTGATTCTAAGAGTTCACCTGAGTTAAGGGAAGATACAAATTCAAACTTACATCTCTCTTCGAACAGCCATTACCATCGCAGATTACTTCACCAGCACCATCAAAGCTGCTCTTCGGATTTGATTCAGGCATGCATTCATTCGGACGGCCGTTTCGATCGTAGCTCAATGTGCCGACATAGTGGCTCTTTGGATTGGATTCAGACGAAAAGTGTGGTTCATTCGGACAGCTACTCCGGTCACAGCTCAATACACTACCGCTGTAGCTCTTCGTATTAGATTCACGTAAAATTTCGAATTCATTCGGACGGCCACTTCGGTCATTGCTCAATGTGCCGACATAGTGGCTCTTCAGATTGGATTCAGATGAAAAGTGGGGTTCATTCGGACAGCTACCCCGGTCACAGCTCAGTACACTACCGTTGTAGCTCTTCGTATTAGTGCCAACATAGTGGCTCTTCGGATTAGATTCAGACGAAAAGTGAGGTTCATTCGGACAGCTACTACGGTCGCAGCTCAATGCTCTACGCCAGCCGCTCTTCGGATTGGATTCAGGCAAGAATCCTGCTTTATTTGGGCGTCGGTTGTTGTAGCAAATGAATTCATCACCACGGCTGCTCTTCGGATTCGATTCAAATGAAATTTTGTCTTGCGACACCTATCAAAAAAGACACGATTGAGCAAAAAGTCATTACTACTTAACGAAGGTAAATTAGTGACGTTGATTCCAATGTATATACCACTTCGTAGGTTACCATTCTCAGTACCTTACTAATTCGTATACCAACGACATGACAATCCTTAATTAGAGAAGAAGTTTTGACTTACATTTGAATAACTGGTTTTATTTCTACTATAAGAAGACTCAGTAACGCTGAATGGTTTTGTTGCGATCGATTGGATTCTGGTTATGGATTTTTGATTTCCATTCAACCAACAAATACCATTTGGGCTTATGATTTCTTCGTATTGGTTACCTGGACATCTGAGGGTTGCATCGTGTGCCTTCGAAATAATAGAAGGAGCAAAATTGTATAAACAAACAACCAGGTAACACGGTTTTCACTTACATTCGTTGAGTCTATGGTGTTCTCGATGGATTTGCCCGAATTGTTCGAATCGTGAAGTTCCTAACAAATAATAGTCGGAGGTTGATTAAACTATGGTTTTATCACGTATGTTGGTTTGGTTATACTTACATTTAATTCATTGACAACACTTTCGAACTGCAAGAGTATATCTTTTACTTTTTTCATTTGCGAAGAAAAAACTGTTTTTTTCGACTCCATGTCGACTCGATTTTACTTGCACGTTATAAGTCTAAGGCTACTATAGATCATTGCAAATAGTGAAATTGTGAGAGTCTGTTCACTTTATCGATAAGTTACGATGCCTCAATTTCATTTTCAATGATAAAATATTCGATTTTAATGACTTGTGAAAGCATAACCCAGCTAAGTTAATTGAAAGCGCTGGTAGAGAAATTGCTTCCACTACGATTACAGTAGTGTTTGTATGGGTCGTAGTCAATATGCAAAAGTTGTCATTCATCGTTTCTATAAATGAACTGAATACAATTTTGCTTAAGAATCTATTAAGCATTTTAACATAATGCATATTTGTCTATGAAGTGTATTTTTGTGTTTCAATACTGACAAATAAACGTCGAAAATCCTATAAGGAATTTATGTGTGAGAACTTAACTTTAGCTTTCCGCTTATGTGACATTTCGTCAAAACAGTTGATTACATTAAGTTACATAAATGACCGATTTTGATATACGAGCCGAGCTTACAAGTGTGGTTCTAAGAGCCATACCACATCGAAACTTTTTGTCATGAAGTGACAGTTTTGACATTGAAATTTTTGACGTTGGCATTTTTGACATCTGAAAAAATTTCGTCATAATCTCAATGTAAAACGTGAGCTGTACACAAAACTTGTCTTTAAACAATTAATTTTGAACAATATTGCAGTGTTATCGTAAATATTACAATAAGACTTCTATAACACTGCAATATTGTTCAAAACTTTGGAAACTGTTACTTTGACGAACGAGTGTAGAGTTTTCATATCCGAGCCGAAGGCAGGTTGCTTAAAATCACAAGAATAAATTCGCGAGTTCACAAAATTGTTCCGAATGTAATGAATTAAGAAGCACCTAATGTTTATTGTTTTGTTACCTATCCCCTCCAAAAATTAGTGTACAATCCAATTTAAAACAGTATTGTCGCATTGAAAAAGAACACCAAACTAAGGCTTCTAAACGGGTCGTGTCAACCGTCAACCCGTTTTTGACCTGTTAACGCCATTGCAGGTCTGACCCTACAACCCTCGGATGACTCGTTAATATATATTACACATTTGTCACGAAGAAGTCGAGACTTGCCGAGACTGATAGTGACCAGTGTGTACTCTATTTTATCACATAAGCGAAAACGAGACAACAACATAGACCTGAAATGTAATTTTTGAATTAAACTTCTAGTGAAGTAATTTTGACATCCGAACACCGCGCTTTCTTCGGCAAAGTGTCAGAGTTTTTAGAATACAGTAAGGGTGAAATGGTCAAAAGTTGGAAAAGTGTTACAGATTTAGACTTTTTAGCCCCGTACGAAGTACTGGGGGCTTATAAGATTAATATGCCGTTTGTAACACGTCGAATTGGAAGCAGACAGTAAGGGCAAAGCATTTGGTTATGTTCATAGATGACGAATCCGCAATAAAAAAAATGTCCGTCCGTCCGTCCGTCCGTCCGTCCGTCCGTCCGTCCGTCCGTCCGTGACCCCTCTAGCTTGAGTAAATCGCAACCTTTTTTCAAAATTCTTTTTTTCCCCGATTGGTATCGACAAAAGTAAGGTCAAGTTCGAAAATGGGCATGGTAGGGTCGGCCCTTCCAGAGCTAGGGCCCTATAGGTGTTTTTCAGTCTTTCGACGATATCTACCGAAATATGCACGCAATAGCTGCTTGTGATATATCAAATGAAAGGTATTGACGAGTAGAACAAAGTTGCTGAACATTGTTTTTGGGTAAGATGCAACGTGGGCTTGTTGGGAGGGCTCAAAGGTCGTTACTCGGCCCTAAGTGTTTTTTGCACATAAATCGAGTAAATCTCATCCGATTTTGCTAGTTTTAGTTTTTTATGGAAGGTAATTGAATACCGAAAAGAACGTGACGAAAAAAGTTTCAAATTAGGGCCCTTGGACTAAGGCCGCTACTCGGCCCTAAGTGTTTTTTGCACATAAATCGAGTAAATCTCATCCGATTTTGCTAGATTTAGTTTTTTATGGAGTCTAATTGAATACCGAATAGAATGATGGCGAAAAAAGTTTCAAAATTTGGGCCCTTGGACTAAGGCCGCTACTCGGCCCTAAGTGTTTTTTGCACATAAATCGAGTAAATCTCATCCGATTTTGCTAGTTTTTGTTTCATTTGAGAGATAATTGAATGACGAATAGAATGATGGCAAAAAAAGTTTCAAATTTGGGCCCTTGGACTAAGGCCGCTACTCGGCCCTAAGTGTTTTTTGCACATAAATTGAGTAAATCTCATCCGATTTTGCTAGATTTAGTTTTTTATGGAGTCTAATTGAATACCGAAAAGAACGTGGCGAAAAAAGTTTCAAATTTGGGCCCTTGGACTAAGGCCGCTACTCGGCCCTAAGTGTTTTTTGCACATAAATCGAGTAAATCTCATCCGATTTTGCTAGTTTTTGTTTCATTTGAGAGATAATTGAATGACGAATAGAATGATGGCAAAAAAAGTTTCAAATTTGGGCCCTTGCACTAAGGCCGCTACTCGGCCCTAAGTGCTTTTTGCACATAAATCGAGTAAATCTCAACCGATTTTGCTTGTTTTTGTTTCATTTGAGAGGTAATTGAATACCCAATGGAAAGTTGGCAAAAAATTTTGGGTTTCTAAAATAATGTCGTAAATTGTTGGTTTTATTTGAAAGGTACTTCGTACGGGCTTTCGTAATTGCGCTATGCGCAATTTTAAAAATGAACAGTTTCAGTAAATTTGACAATGCGCAACTTGACTTGCATTTTGGTAACATACGCATTAGAGGGTTGTGGACGTATTAGGGTTCCGAGCTTATTAGGGCTACGGACGTATAATGGTTGCGGACAAAATTGGATTACGGGTTGTACGGGGCTAAGTCGCAGCAAACGCTCCGACTGTTCTGATGCCTTGTTTTAAATGTGAACGGGAAATTGTGTGTGAAATGTCTGTCAGTAGATAAAAATGCATGAAATTATAGTTACAGGTATACAACAAAAAATTTTATTTCTGTATAAAATATTCTGCTAATTTTATTATCAAAGTTAATTGCTACCATTTTGCATACTAAATTTTTCTAATTAGTAGGACTAATATAGCAAAATGGGGCTTTTATATTCCCAAAAGCAATTGGCACTTGACACCTTCTGACAAAAGAATGACTTACGGGACAACAAAAGAAAATTTACAAAGCAAAGATCTCTTTCTGTCAAAATGTATGAACGAATTTAGTTTTTGTTGGCTCTAATTAAATCGTTGCCTTATGAGTTACTACATCCCTGGTTATTTTGTGTGTAATTTTAGTGCAAGCAATTAAAAAAAAATTATTTTGATTGTGTAAACATCAACGGAATTGAATAAACTCGATAAAACTGAAATCCTCCATATATTTTGAGAGAAATTTTCTTTGCGTTCTATACAATTTAGTGACAAGAAAACAACCTCTACAGTGCATCTCAAATGCCAATAGACTTTAAGCCAAATTTAGATCGTTTTCAACAAATTGTTTTACCCAAATACATTCAATTCAATCGAGATAAACATCATTGACATTAATTTTGTCATGCACGCGATCGATACAATTTTGGTTTCGAAAATTTGTCATTTCTGAGTCGAATTGCTTGCCGACTGGAAATATACATCAAGGTTCTTAAAGAGCAGATTAAAGCTGCGATCAGCAGTAAAAAAAATCATTCCGTTTTGTCTCCGTTTACTTGACAGATCGTCTTTAACGATAGAAAAGAGGCGTGGTTTACATAAACGGAAGCAAAACGCAGACTAAAAGGAATGATTTTTTCTGAGTGCGATTGCAGCTTAAAGAGTGCCTCATAGTCCTCCGTTTTTACTTCGTTTTGTCTCCGTATACATGACAGTCGATATTTCAAACAATGTGCTATATTGTATGAAATTTCAACTGTCACGTATATGGAGGCAAAACGTAGACAAAACGGATGACTGTGAATCCAACTTCAAGTCCAACTTAAGACACTTACGAAGGCGAGTGAAACACAAATTTTGACAATTTAGGCATGTTTTGTAGAAACGCCCTCTTACATATTGTATGAAAAGTCAACTTGAAAAAAAAAAATGTTACGTTGAAATCGTCATATAAAGTTGGCCTAGTTGCTCAAACCTAGTTGGCACCACAGGAAAATTTTGATGCAATCGTGATCAACTCAGAAGTGTCTTAACCTGTTCTTTCAGAATCTTGATATACATTTTCTGCCGCTGTAACTGACGTTTTGCGTAATTGCGTTGAATGTTCTTGTTTGTAAACAAATAAATTTTGCCCAGAAACTTAGTCGCAATAGTGCTGAATCTTTTCGTTTTAAGTATGTTCATTTTATTCTTCTAATTCAATTTTTAAAATTTCAAAGTGAACCACCCTCACCCTATGTCAAATAAATAGATTATAATCGTTTGACTAACGCGTCCATTTTGTGCATTTTGTGTGAACGTTGTGCGTTTAAATATAAATAATTTTTAAAAACATTCCTGTGTAAAAAGAGATATGGGTGATATTGACGAGAATACGCCGCCGATATATGTCTTACTACCGACGTGTCTTGAAACCGACACTGATGTATTCCTGGAAATTTTAAAAAGTGTGGTGCTTCACACACGATTGCACGATAATTTTCACATACATTCTATAATATCGGGAATGGATGGTGAAGTGTTTGAAGTTGATGTGGATGATTTGACCACCGATTGGAAAAACCTGACTTCACATTCGAGGAAAGTTAGGCAAAGTAAACTGCTCGGTTATTGGGCCGCACGAAACTATCCTTTAATTGGCAAGAAGCTGATCGGAGCAGCTTGGCAACCCAGCAATACTTGTAATGTGCAAGTGAGTGAACCAATGGAAATCGCGAAAGACAGAATTGACGAAATTGTTGCGAAAAAGTTGCAAATTCGGATTATTGAGTTGAATGTATGCAGAGGTACTTCAAAAAAGCTAAACTACTTTGTACGAGCCCCAATAGGCCTAAACGGAGGCAACGTAGTCGCGCTATCATCAAAGATGAAGGCATTCGACATTAAAAGCGAGTTCGTTGCTGAGTGTTGGAACGCATTGAAAGTTGGGGTCTTCCCGTCAAATATTATGGTATAAGATCTTTGGATGAAATTTGGTTACACGTGAAAACTTAAGTCCAATACTTTTACAGCAACAAATGGATGCTGCTATCCGTACATCTCACATGCCAGTCGAACGACACCGAATTATTCGGGAAAATGGTGGTAAGAAAATCATTTGAATTAGTTCGACTCTCTTTACCTACGTACCTACTGAAAATCAGAAACCTGAAAATGTATTTCAACGTAATTTTAGTAATTGAGGGAAGGTCTATTGATCGTGCTTATTTAAAGTATATTTTCGGTTGGCGTGAGTAAATTCCCGATGTCTTATGGCCGTCCGCGTAGACTCTAAAAGGGTTATTTTACCGTTAATAATTTTTGAAGAGACTACAACCGCTGCTGTACATTGCGGTGTCGATTGTCTTTTCTATAGCAAGTTGAAACATTTTCGTTGATTTTTTTGCAATGTGGATTCTGTTGCGCTAGTGCTGTGAGCATACTGATTTCATTTTCGAAAGAATTAAAACACTTTGTTTCATGGGAAATTCTTAGTGCATTGTGCGAATTTGCATTTTCATATTTACTTCACTGCACTAGCCCCGTGATTTGTACTATATATTTGTTGACATAGTTCATACATAAATTTGATGACTAACGCATCATATCTACACATTCAATGGCATTTTTTTTGGCTATTTTTGTTTTGCGGATTGACATCATTTTCTAGTTTCCGAAATCAGTTTGAGTACTAAATGCTCATTTTTACTCAAAGAGTCAGTATATGCTGATCTGTTTTAGTATTGTCGTTCCAACTGTCCTCATTTAGTCAAAATATATCCAATATATCCAAAGCTGTAAGCTTTTTGTTATTTATCTATCTTTTAGATCAATCAAGCGCTGAGGTCACAAATTCTAGATCATCACTCCATGTCTCAGGGATGCCACCATGCAATGTAGTGTTGACCGAGATCACCTCGAGTGCATCAAGTATTAACGTTGCCGGCAAACCGAAAGCAATTCCAAGCGCAAAGCGTAAACGGTGTGTAACTCCGAATGGTTCGAAATCGGCTTTCATACATGACAAAACAAATATGGGTGAGTACGTTTTCAGAGATATAGGAGCTAAATCCGATTATGAACGTCACATCTGCGATTAATGGCACTATTCTTTCGTATAAACAATAATCGTTTAAAACGCCACCGCTTTATGGTCTTCTATACCTTTTAAACAAAAAAAAAACACTAGTTCAAGGCACAGCTTACCCTTACTTACAATCCTGTAATCCAATTTTAAGAAAAACAAGGCATCAGAACAGTCGGAGCGTTTGCTGCGACTTAGCCCCGTACGACCCGTAATCCTATTTCGTCCGTAACCATAATACGTCCGTAGCCGTAATACGCCCGGAACCCTAATACGTCCACAACCCTCTAATGCGTATGTTACCAAAATGCAAGTCAAGTTGCGCATTGTCAAATTTACTGAAACTGTTCATTTTTAAAATTGCGCATAGCGCAATTACGAAAGCCCGTACGAAGTACCTTTCAAATAAAACCAACAATTTACGACATTATTTTAGAAACCCAAAATTTTTTGCCAACCTTCCATTGGGTATTCAATTACCTCTCAAATGAAACAAAAACTAGCAAAATCGGATGAGATTTACTCGATTTATGTGCAAAAAACACTTAGGGCCGAGTAGCGGCCTTCATCCAAGGGCCCAAATTTGAAACTTTTTTTGCCATCATTCTATTCGACATTCAATTATCTCTCAAATGAAACAAAAACTAGCAAAATCGGATGAGATTTACTCGATTTATGTGCAAAAAACACTTAGGTCCGAGTAGCGGCCTTAATCCAAGGGCCCAAATTTGAAACTTTTTTTGCCATCATTCTATTCGACATTCAATTATCTCTCAAATGAAACAAAAACTAGCAAAATCGGATGAGATTTACTCGATTTATGTGCAAAAAACACTTAGGACCGAGTAGCGGCCTTAGTCCAAGGGCCCAAATTTGAAACTTTTTTTGCCATCATTCTATTCGGCATTCATTTATCTCTCAAATGAAACAAAAACTAGCAAAATCGGATGAGATTTGCTCGATTTATGTGCAAAAAACACTTAGGGCCTAGTAACGACCTTTGAGCTCTCCCAACAAACCCAAAAACAATGTTCAGCAACTTTGTTCTACTCGTCAATACCTTTCATTTGATATATCACAAGCAGCTATTGCGTGCGTATTTCGGTAGATATCGTCGAAAGACTGAAAAACACCTATAGGGCCCTACCATGCCCATTTTCGAACTTGACCTTACTTTTGTCGATACCAATCAGGGAAAAAAAGAATTTTGAAAAAAGATTGTGATTTACTCAAGCTAGAGGGGTCACGGACGGACGGACGGACGGACATTTTTTTTTATTGCGAATTCGTCATCTATGAACATAACCAAATGCTTTGCCCTTACTGTCTGCTTCCAATTCGACGTGTTACAAACGGCATATTAATCTTATAAGCCCCCAGTACTTCGTACGGGGCTAAAAATTGAGAATTGATTTGAAAAATGGTGTATTAATATTTTCAGATGTACTGCGAGGTGAAGTCTGTGAAATGAGAAAAGATATTCAGAATTTAACCAAATGCGTTAGATTGAATGGTATTGGCAATGAAAACGATTCAGAACGATTTCATTTAGTCGTTTTCAAACAGAAGGATTCCGAAATATCCGAGCTGAAAAGTTCTATTGTGAAATTAGAGAAAGAAAAAGACCAATATGAGCATGAACAACGGAATTTAAATGGTGAAATTGCGGCTAAATCTGATCTTGTCAGCGCATTGGAGAAAGCGTTAGATTCCAGTTCAAAATTGCATGGGAAAATGGAAGAGGAATCGAATACTCTTATTCAAAATTTGTCCGCTTCCAATCAACGTAACTGTGAATTGAGAGACACGAATGAAAAGCTTCACGAAGAGCTGAAGTGTGCAAGGATTCATTCGGCCAACATGGAGTCAAATTTGAAGGATTTGCTACTTAAAATATCCGCAGCTGAGAAAATTAATGCCGAAATGGCCGAAACGAATGAAAAACTCAAAGAAAATTTGAACACCGCGAACGATCATTTTACCAATATGGAGCAACACTTGCAGTGCCAAATTCATGACTTGCTTCAGAAGTCATCCGCTGCTGTTCAAACTAACATCGAATTGACCGACAAGAATAGGAATCTTCAAGATGAGCTGGTTAAAGTAAAAATTGAACTGAAGAAAAACGAAAAACTGAGCGAAAATCTGGACGACTTACGAACCCGTTCAAACACTTTAATTGGCGAGTTCAAAGATCGAATTGAAGAATCTGATAAATTAAATGTTGCGTTGGATTCTCAAAATAAGAAACTTCAAGAAGAGCTTCGTTCGTTCAGACAAGATGCTGGCAAAGATAAAACCAACCGCCCAGAAACGTACATTCAAACCGATCGAAAAGATGCTCACGATGGTTACGATGAGGTAGATTGTTACAATATTATTTTTGAAAAAATATTTCGAAATTGCAGAATTCAAAAATTTATTTAACAATAAAATTTTAGGGTGTGTTGCGAAAACAAAACATGGATTGCAATGAAGCAGAGGACATGGATTGCAATGAAGCAGAGGATGACAGTTTTGAGAAAAACCCGCCTGAATCAGTGAGCATATTTTTTATCTTTAATTTTCAAACAGAACAACAATTCACTGATTAGAAAGTGATTACTAAGAATTAGTACAAATATTCGATTACCAACATATTGACCAGAATATTTTCAATCTACTCAACAACTTCGAGGTCTTCTTCTTCCTCGTTTTTATCTTTGCATACGCGACTAATATTTGCAAAGATTTTACTGATTTTTAGTTAACTTTAAGGGTCAGAGTTACATTTATTTTACGCAAATGGAGACTATTCGCAGTTCCTGCAAATAGTGCTTAATGGAAACTATTCGCAGGAACTGTATATATAGTGTTTCATGGAGACTATTCGCAAAACGTTTTTCTTATAAATGGGGAAATTTGAGTTCAGAAATGAATGGGAAATTACAGTCAGTATATATCTGTCAAGACTTTTCAATGAATTTTTGTGCACGTTGCTGTTTCGTAATTCTTTTGGACAGATTTCATTTTTTGACGCTCGCTTTGCGTTTCTTTTCTATCGCAGTCAACTTTGATCCTTTGCGTCGACCTCGGCGTCGACAAATCGGCTTACTGTCAGGAATCATAATCTTGGGAATTTTTATATTGTCAATGCTGGACAATATCGCAATAGGCTGACTGTAACTGAATGTACTTTGTTGAATTTCAATATTTTTCGACGTGAACACTTCATTCTCTTTGTCGATTTAATTCTATCTTATTCTAAAAAAAGTCTGTTCCTCCTTTAAAGTTTGTTCATCTTTAGAAAGAACAATTTCAGATTTATCAGAGTTTTAAAAGTCATTAATGTTCGCAGTCAATTAACTTCCTCCCGGTCTATGATATTTTGGGCCGAAATTTGAATTCGCTATGGGATTTTCAAATTTTGGGCCAAAATATCATAACCTGGAAACATTTTATTGACTGGGAACATCGATGACGTTTAGAACTCTAAAAAACATCAAATATGTTTCCAACTAAAAAGAACACACTGTATTCCAAAGTTTGAATGATTTTTTAAAGGAATTTAAAAAGCAGTTTTTTGAAATAAGATACAAAACGTTTGTGACTTGTGACACCATCATCTATATTCTATATTCTAACTATAATTTTGAATAATATTCTCCATGAAACACTACTGGCAGATAAGGCGCATTGCATAACGAATACGTTGTATCGTTTTGCGCCGCGCAGTTACCGCGAATAGTCTCCATGAAGCACAATTTGCAAGAACTTATTTCGTTTATTTTACCGTCTGGACGCGTTTTCCATCGATTGTCGTTGTTTATAATATCGTTCTCCTGCAGCGTTAGCCCGAATTGCTATTGTCGTTGTCGTATTTGGTCAGCCAATGGCTTCTTTTATGTGCCTCAAATATGCTAAGGACATGCGATACATTTTCACTGTGTCTATTCGCACGCGCGTGCGAAAATTATATTCGTATTTTTCATGGGCGCTCGATTTCGCGTGCGAATAGACAGTACTAGTAGGCTTAGCTATTCGCACGCGCGTGCGAATAGTTAAATCCAATGTGGAATGGCTATTCTCACGCGCGTGCGAATAGCATCAGCCATCAGCCATACATTTTCATCTCTTCTGATGTTAGATCTCTTCCAAACTTGTCATACATAGTCCAGCATTTTAAACCATAATTGAGCTCGGATCGTACTACCGTTGTATAGATTTTCCCCTACATACGTTTGTCGCACAATACTCCTGAATGTTCATTTAAGCCAGCCCACACTTAGGTTAGCCTATGATTCACGTTTTCATCGACAGAGATAATAGAGAATTATCGATTAATTCCAACAATTTTATATAATTAAGAATTCAACAAACATAACGTATGTTTTAGGTTGAAAGCGGAAACAATGCTTGCTCTTGGGACGAGGTAATTTTATTCTCACGAATAATATATTTTTATGTGAATGATCACTATCTTCAGGTGTTTGTATCGGATAATCCAGTCGTTCAGACATGTCGTCCAGTATTGCAGAAACAACGGTTCGGCTGGATGAAATTTCAACAATTTAAAAATGCCAAATTTTGCCCGGCATTCGTGTATCCAACCGATGACGATGGATTAGAACGCGCACAAAAGATAAAGGCAGACGGTTACATAACAGACAAAAAATCACCCTTCTGGGAATTCCATTTAGCATGGGAGTTGCCTGATGCCAAGAAGGACAGTGCAAACTCTATTGCGCTGAAGAAGTTTAATAAAACATTTGGGGCCTATTTTAAATAGACATCATGTAATGGTGTAATTGTGCCAAAATAATAATTAAACAAACTTCATTTAATTACTGACGTAATTGCGTAGAACATTAATTCAGCCTATCTATCAGAAGTGTTTACTTCTTAGTGGATTGACAGATCAAACAGAAAAGTAAAATACGGAGAATGAATTGCAATCTGCTACACTGATCTTAGTAAGATTCATTTCGTATCTTTGAATAATTTGATTATAACTCACTTCCGGAGAATTACGACACACTTCCCGATACTAAAAATTGAATGCCAGAGACTGCTAACTCACTTACAGTGACTTATAAATCACTTCCGGTGGGCTACAATTCACTTATGTTGAGTTATAACTCACTGCCGGTGACTTATAACTCACTGCCGGTGATTTATATGCTCATCCAACTCAACGATCTGTTCGTCATTGGAATCTATAAAATCGGGTGTAATAAAATGCAATGAACGCCTGGACCAGGTAGTGCTGTTCAGTTTCACAATAGTTGCATTTTGTCTGACTTCGGGAAGCATCTACCTTTAAACAGAAGTAAACATACAAATTGTAAATTGTTGTGCTAACGCTACCGGGTATTATGACATCGTCCGATAAAGTGACTGGCCAGCCGGAGGAATCAAAAAATGAAGAAAACGTCGAAACGAAAAGCTGTACTTCAAATCTAAGATGTGGCCAAATATGTACTTCCAGCTCAAACCCATTTTTTTATCGCAGCTGTAAGAGCATTGCATTTGCATATGGTTATAGATGACAAGCCCACAATAAAAATGTCTGGCTGTCGGTCTGTCGGTCTGTGTACACGATAACTTGAGTAAAACAAAACCAATTTAAAAAAAAAATAATCCATGGTAGGTAAAGACCTCAGACGAAAATGGGTGATTTTTGATCGACCCCTCCCGAGCTGGACGCAATTTTTAAGATGAATACTTTCTAGGTGGGCAATAATGTCAAGTACGCAATAGGGTTAGACGTAGTAGGATTATGGATGTATTAGGATTAAATACGTATTAGAGCTACGGACGTATAAGGGTTACAGACGCACTAGGATCACGTACGAAATAGATATACAGGTCGTACGGGGCTCAGTCGCAGCAAACGCTCCGACTGTTCTGCTGCGTTGTTTTTTTAGTGACAAGAAATCACGAGTCATGCGACTTAGGAAAGGAAATACACCGTCCTCTCTCGGTAGGATGTAAGACCATTCAAGAGCCAATTGAAAAGGGAATTATAGCGAACGCCGAGTTAAACGATTAATTTTTTTGAAATCACGGAATTCTATATCGGAAAAAAAATCTGACTAAAAATTATAACGTAGAACAGCTTTCTGCTTAGAATAATGTTCGTCGTGACTTTTTCGTATAACCTAAACATAAACTGTAGTTGTGTAACGGAGTGTCACGAAAGTTACATTCAGTCTGACTTTGGGAAGCTTAATAACTAAATTATGTTCAAAACTTAAAATACGGATTGAGAAAATGAAGAATGGAAACCAAGATTTGCTCGACATCATAGGATTTTCCGTTATTTCTAGAATACTATTTTTGTATTTGTATGTCCGCCAAATCTATGATCACTTGACTTAAGTGTTATCTTTTTGCTTTATTTGCCGATTACTTATAACTCACTGCTGGTGACTTATAATTCACTGCCGATGACTAACAGTCCACTGCCGGTGAGTTACAATTTACTGCCGGTGATTTATAATCCACTGCCTGTGACTAATAGTTCACTGTCGGTGACTTGCAATTCACTGTCGGTGACTTGCAGTTCACTGCCGGTTGACTTATAATTCACTGCCGAAGACTTATAGTTCACTGCAGGTGAGTTATAATTCACTGCTGGTGAGTTATAATTCGCTGCAGGTCAGTTATAAATCGCTGTCAGTGACTTACAATTTACTGTCGATGACTTACAGCTCACTGCCGAAGACATAGTTCACTGCCGGTGACTGATAATTCACTGCCGGTTAGTTATAATTCGCTGCCGGTGACTTACAATTTACTACCTGTGACTTATATTTAACTGCCGGTGACTTATAATTCACTGCTGAAGACCTATAGTTCACTGCCGGTGACTGATAATTCGCTGCCGGTGACTTATAATTCACGGACGAATACTTATAGTTCACTTCCGGGGACTAATAATTCGCTGCGCGAGACTGATAATTCACTGCCGGTGACTGATAATTCACTGCCGGTTAGTTATAATTCGCTGCCGGTGACTTACAATTTACTACCTGTGACTTATATTTAACTGCCGGTGACTTATAATTCACTGCTGAAGACCTATAGTTCACTGCCGGTGACTGATAATTCGCTGCCGGTGACTTATAATTAACTGTAGCTGACTTATAATTCACTGCCGAAGACCTATAGTTCACTGCCGGTAACTGATAATTCATTGCCGGTGACTTATAATTCACTGCCGAAGACCTGCAGTTCACTGCCGGTGAGTTATAATTCGCTGCCGGTGACTTACAATTTACTGCCGGTGACTTATAATTCACTACCGGTGACTTATAATTCACTCCTGGTGAGTTATAATTCGCTGCCGGTGACTCACAATTTACTGCCGGTGAGTTATAATTCGCTGTCGTTGACTCACAATTTACTGCCGGTGACTTATAATTCAATGCCGTTGACTGATAATTCACTGCCGGTGAGTTATATTTCGCTGCCGGTAACTGATAATTAACTGCCGGTGACTAATAATTAACTGCCGGTGACTAATAATTAACTGCCGGTGACTAATAATTAACTGCCGGTGACTAATAATTAACTGCCGGTGACTAATAATTAACTGCCGGTGACTTATAATTCACTGCCGAAGACCTATAGTTCACTGCCGTTGAGTTATAATTCGCTGCCGGTGAGTTATAATTCGCTGCCGGTGAGTTATAATTCGCTGCCGGTGACTTATAATTCACTGCCGAAGACCTATAGTTCACTGCCGGTGAGTTATAATTCGCTGCAGGTGACTGATAATTAACTGCCGGTGACTAATAATTAACTTCCGGTGACTAATAATTCACTGCCGAAGACCTATAATTCACTGCCGGTGATTTATAATTCACTGCCGGTGAGTTATAATTCGCTGCCGGTGAGTTATAATTCGCTGCCGGTGACTGATAATTCACTGCCGGTGACTGATAATTCACTGCCGGTGACTGATAATTCACTGCCGGTGACTGATAATTCACTGCCGGTGACTGATAATTCACTGCTGGTGACTGATAATTCACTGCCGGTGACTGATAATTCACTACCGGTGACTGATAATTCACTGCCGGTGAGTTATAATTCGCTGCCGGTGACTTACAATTTACTGCCGGTGACTTATAATTCACTGCCGAAGACCTATAGTTCACTGCCGGTGAGTTATAATTCGCTGCCGATGACTTACAATTTACTGCCGGTGACTTATAATTCACTGCCGAAGACCTATAGTTCACTGCCGGTGAGTAATAATTCGCTGCCGGTGACTGATAATTAACTGCCGGTGACTGATAATTAACTGCCGGTGACTAATAATTAACTGCCGGTGACTAATAATTCACTGCCGAAGACCTATAGTTCACTGCAGTTGAGTTATAATTCGCTGCCAGTGAGTTATAATTCGCTGCCGGTGAGTTATAATTCGCTGCCGGTGACTTACAATCTACTGCCGGTGACTGATAATTCACTGCCGGTGACTTTATAATTAACTGCCGGTGACTTATAATTCACTGCCGGTGACTTATAATTCACTGCCGGTGACTTATAATTCACTGCCGGTGAGTTATAATTCGCTGCCGGTGAGTTATAATTCACTGCCGGTGAGTTATAATTCGCTGCCGGTGAGTTATAATTCGCTGCCGGTGACTGATAATTCACTGCCGGTGACTGATAATTCACTGCCGGTGACTGATAATTCACTGCCGGTGACTGATAATAAACTGCCGGTGACTGATAATTCACTGCCGGTGAGTTATAATTCGCTGCCGGTGACTTACAATTTACTGCCGGTGACTTATAATTCACTGCCGAAGACCTATAGTTCACTGCCGGTGAGTTATAATTCGCTGCCGATGACTTACAATTTACTGCCTGTGAGTTATGATAATGACTAATAGGTAGCTATTTAAAATTTAAAATATGGAAAGTCCCATTGTTTTCCTCTGTTCTTCGTAGGACCGTCCTTGCAACGTTTGCGTTCAAACAATTGGTCCCCAAAACTACCTTTAAAAAAACTTTTTCTGACTGATTCAATCAAAAATATATCAAAATAGCATCATCCATCGCTGAGTTAAATTTTATTTTGTAAAATGGATCAAGACTGAAACATTAAGACATCAAACTTAAAATTTTGCAGTACACGTAGAGAAAATAAAGTCGAATTTAGTTCCCGAGCATAGGTCGTAGCATACATTTTCTGACTGATTCAATTAAAAATATATCAAAATAGCATCATTCATCGCTGAGTTAATTTTCATTTTGTAAAATGGATCAAGACTGAAACATTAAGACATCAAACTTAAAATTTTGCAGTACACGTAGAGAAAACATTTAGTTCCCGAGCATAGGTCGTAGCATACATTTTCTGACTGATTCAATCAAAAATATATCAAAATAGCATCATCCATCGCTGAGTTAAATTTTATTTTGTAAACTGGATCAAGACTGAAACATCAAGACATCAAACTTAAAATTTTGCAGTACACGTAGAGAAAACAAAGTCGAATTTAGTTCCCGAGCATAGGTCGTAGCATACATTTTCTGACTGATTCAATTAAAAATATATCAAAATAGCATCATCCATCTCTGAGTTAAATTTTATTTTGTAAAATGGATCAAGACTGAAACATCAAGACATCAAACTTAAAATTTTGCAGTACACGTAGAGAAAACAAAGTCGAATTTAGTTCCCGAGCATAGGTTGTAGCATACATTTTCTGACTGATTCAATCAAAAATATATCAAAATAGCATCATCCATCGCTGAGTTAAATTTTATTTTGTAAAGTGGATCAAGACTGAAACATTAAGACATCAAACTTAAAATTTTGCAGTACAACGTAGAGAAAAGAAATTTGAATTTAGTTCCCGAGCATAGGTCGTAGCATATATTTTCATTCGGTCTTAGTTCAGAGAAGTGAGTTTAAGCATGGATTAAATGTTTTCTGGTGGTACCGACCAGTAGATGGTTAAGTTCGATATTGGATTTTGATCGGACTTGAAATTTTTGATCTAAGACAATTTTTGCGTGAAATTGTATTCTCAATAGCTTAGAGTAATACACCTCTAGGTATAATTACTCTTAGCTTAATAGTACATTAGTTAGCAATGGGGCAAATGATGGAAATGTTACTCCTTGTATTAAATTGTATATCCCCGAAGAATACAAACTTCGGTTTCACTCGTTGTAAATATTGTTTGTTTGTATTCTTCTCGGTATGTATAACATACTCAAAAATGCCTCTCCTGATCACATCGTGTTATAATTTACTATTTTCCATGCTTAGGCTTATAAATATTTGAACGAACGTGAACTTTGCGGCCAGAGCGAAGCGAGGGCCGTAATTCACGCGAGAGTAATTTATTCAAGAGGTAGTGAAGAAATATGCCATTTTAAAAGCGTTATTAAGTACTCATATTTATTGGGTGTAAAACATCGCTGAACCTTCAACTCACAGTTCTGTTTGTTTCTTCATAAAGTTAAATTAATTTCTAAATTTCTAAACGCCCAGTGAAAATAAAAGAGATACACAATTAATGATGTAGCAAATAGACCATTCTTGTTTCGCTTTTTCATCTGACTTTAATTTTGTGTTCTTAAAAACTTGCTCTTTTAAAAATGGATGCGCTAACTCAAAAAATGTTTATAATTTCCAAATTTCTACGTTAAATACATTTGTTGAAGTCGATGGATTTAGTGAAGTTCAAAAATGAAAGTTCGTCTAAGGTTGAAATAAGCGAAATCACTATTCACTACCCCTACCCATACAATATTACGAAAAGTTTATCTAGTGTAAAACTCTTACCTGGTGATGATGATAGCGGTGAAACGGCTGCTCGCTTACCAGTCTTACCAGTTTAGTGGTAAAAACTACCTGAATATTATCTTAATAGCTGCGAACAGTGAGTGCATATTTATCTCATCAATCAATAAATTTGTAGAATCGTAGCTGTTTTACAGATTCTTCACCAAAAGGAAAAAAATCTTTGAGACATCTTTTTCCTCATAATTGGATATTCATAACGGGGTGTGTGTGTACTTTTTGCTTACGATAATGACAATACCGTTAAGGTCAATAACCGAATTCTCAGTTTTTTGAAACGCTTCTGTTGTGATATTCGTTTATTTTAGTTTTCAATTTGAATAAAAACTGGTGTGAGTGTGGCTGTATAAATATTACCTCCCATTACGGGACAATTTTTTCCGTCCCTAACATTCACTCATTGTAATCATCCAAGACTTAATTTATTATACCTAAATAGCAACTTCATTTAAAAAAAATCTTTGCGATCGAAATAATCGCTTTTTTAGTGTCTACACAAAAATTTATGTAATACGAGTGTGTTGTGTTTCTTGTTTCTTCTTTATTTTTTTTATCCTTAGATTTAGAACCATCTTTCCACTGGATCGAGTGTATTTTCACTGCAACATTTTTTAATTGTCTCTTTCTATTTATGTCAGTTTTGAAAATATTTGTTAATTTAAACAATTTTATTACATCAGCCGAAGATGTTCTGTTGACAAAAATTGCCTTATTGTTGTTCATCATTATCCCATTCCAGCTTCAGGTTCTCCTTAAAATTTTCACCAGGTATTTGATCTTTGAACAGTAGAGCGTGTGGAAAACGTTGCTGACACTTGACCTTGTACTCAGTTGCGGATGATTCGCACACACCGAATACGCCATCCGTGAAGTAATTGTACGCTAGGGTGGCGTCCTGAAACACGTAAGAAAAAAAACACATGTACCATTCATATTATGCTGAATCTACAGTCAGAGGTAGTGCAATTTCAGCTGATCCATCTATACAATCAAAAGAGTTTATACACGGGTGAAGCTGTTACATGCTCGCGTGTGGTAGTGGTAACACCGTATAAATACGTATAAACAGTCTTGATTGTTTGTGTGGATCAGGTGAAATGCCTATAACTGTAATAATGTGTTAAACGGAAACTGGATTCCAAAACTGCGATGGACTGATTCTCAATTAGTGAAATTGTAAAGTATCTTTCTACGAAGGCTTTTTGTAAGTTAGTCTCTAACGGGAAGGAATCGTATATTTCTTACGACTGTTTTGCGGGCATCATTTTACTTGAAATGGCATCCATTGGAGTAAAAATGATGTTAATGGAGTCGAGTTATGGTCAAAAAATAATCATAGTAGTATAATGGGGAACGGTGCTCTACTAAAGTAACTTAAAAAAAGTTTATCCCCAAAAAAAAAAGATGTTCATCCGAAATGTACATCGATTCAGGACCTATTTTGCAGACATTACGTAGAAAACTTTTAATGTACTTCATAGGAGAAAAATCAAGTTGTTGAAGTGACCAACTCAAAAAGATACTAATTCCCTTGACTGAAAGTCAGGGTCTTACACCAGAAAATACAGAAAAATGTGGATAACATAAAGGTTCACTGTGATTGAAAATGTATGAAATGCTATGAAAAACGTTGAATGTGGGTAATAGTTTTTCGTTGAAGGCACGATAACTTGAGTAATTCTCAACCAATTTGGATGATTCTTTTTTTTAAATACGTGGAATTAAAATCCCGAGGCTAAGTTCGAAGATGGGCTATGTAGGACTCAGGATCTGAAAGCTTTCCGAGAAAAACGGGATTTTATAGCTTTAATTAATATATATTACACACTTGTCACGAAGAAGTCGAGGCTTGTCGAGGCTTGCCGAGTGTGTACTCTATTTTATCACATAAGCGAAAACGAGACAACAACATAGAACTGAAGTGTAATTTTTGAATTATTCTTCTAGGTAAGTAATTTTAACATCCGAACACCGCGCGTATGTGATAAAAAAGATTACTTTGATGAAATTTGATTTTGTTTGGTAGTGTGTGTAAATCGTATAAGTATCAAAGTATGTTATCGATGTGCATGAAACTAGTAGGAAGAATAATTTCGTCATTCGATGTCCAGCTTTTAACGTGTAAACATCTCTTGCTAGTGAACTACTAACATCTTGATAGTTGACTATCACATTTGATAGTTGACTAACAACCTAATAGTTGACTATCAAGTTGTTTGTCATTTGTCAAGTAGGTAGTTTTTTTACTCCCTTCACAACCACATCTTACGCCTGCAAAATGCCTGTTATCAAATGAGCACACTTTGATTAAAAAGTGTAAGAAATTTTAAGAAAAAAGTTAAATTTTTGCAGGCAATATAAGATGAATTATTCTCAACTAATTTCTAAAGATTTTTTTTTAAATTCATGGAATTAAATGAATCAAAGAAATATTGTAAAAATTTTACGAGTGTGAAGTTTGCGGCCAGAGCGAAGCGAGGGCCGTAATTCACACGAGTCGTGATATTTTATTCACGATTGAAGGTTTTGTGAATGGGAAATTATATTCGAGGGATATTTTTTTCTCGGTCTACCAATAAATTTCTCCTTTTACAAATATTTTAAATCCATTTACCACTATATAGTCGAAATTGGTACCAATTTACCGAAAGTATTGGTAAGCTGAGTTATTTTTAACGATCAACCAAAAACTAATAAAGTTCATTTATTACCATGTGATGGTATATTAAGTACCGGGGGCTTTCTTTTTTTTGTACAAAAGTGTAAGGCAAGAACATCTATCCCTTTTTTTGTTGTGTGAAAAAGTCCTCGGTCCACATTCACAAAACATTACTTCGCATCTACTCTGATGTAACAAAAAGTCAATCAAACAGAATAATAAACAGCCCATACGAGTGGGAAGTTTACGGCCAGAGCGAAGCGAGATTTACGGTTGATTGAAAATCATGAAAATTGAAAATTTCTAAGAAAATTGAGAACTCAAAAATCATTCCACCGCTCGATGGTTTCCAAAGAATTTTTTTTGTCAAATTTTACTGCCATTTGCGTGGATCCATTGATATAGTAAATATATATTGAATTTGACAAGTTTTTATACATCAAAAATACATTTAGAAAAGTGTCAGTGAAGGGACCTGACCCGCCCAAAAGGTGGGACCTAGTAATGTAAAAAACACAAAATCTTCATTCTTTTTATATTTTACGTGGTGTTGATAGGAGGAACGTAACTAACCGATTTATAACGATCAATTTATGAAAATGAAAACTATTCTTCCTTTGATTACTTTATTCAGAGATCGGTTTAAAATGGCCACCTATTTTAGGAATTCAGGAGGTTTGATTTAAGATGGATTTTAGGAGTTTTTCGATTGGTGATGTCTTCTTCTTCTTCTTCTTTTTCAGCCTGTTTCTATCCACTGCTGGATGTAGGCCTCTCCAACTTCTTTCCATTTCGTACGATCCATTGCCATTTGCTGCCAGTTTGTACCTGCAATATTCTTAATTCCGTTTGTCCATCTCTCTGGTGGTCTACCTATAGCTCGTCTTTTATATGGTCGCCAGTTCATGATCTTTTTGGTCCAACGTTCGTCTGTCCTTCTTGCAATATGTCCCGCCCAGCTCCATTTCAGAGATGCTATTCTTTCCATGACATCAACGATCCTGGTTTGTTGTCGAATCCATTGATTCGTCATTCTGTCTCTGATTGTTATTCCAAGCATACTCCGTTCCATGGCTCTTTGTGTCACTCTCAATTTATCTTCGGATGCTTTTGTTAAAGTTAACGTTTCCGCTCCATAAGTGAGCACTGGAAGGACACAAGTGTCGAAAACTTTGCGTTTCAGACTATTATTCATTTTGCTTTTGAAAATTAGTCTGAGTTTTCCGAACGCTGCCCATGCAAGACCAATCCTACGTCTTATTTCTGCAGTTTGGTTGTCCAGACCTAACTTCAGTTTATGTCCTACATATACATAGCTGTCGACTCGTTCAATGACAGTGTCACCAATTTTGATTTCTCTATCGTCCCCGATGTTGGTCATGACTTTTGTTTTCGATAAGTTGATCTTGAGGCCAACTTTGCTCGCCTCTTCACTTAACTGTTGTAGCATAAGCTGAGCCTGACCTAGATTCGCTGCTATCGGTACAATGTCATCAGCGAAGCGGAGATTGCTCAGGTACTCTCCATTTATATTTATTCCCATTTTACTCCAGTTTAACTTCCTAAAAATACTCTGCAGAATCGCCGTGAATAATTTCGGTGAAATGGTGTCACCCTGCCTTACACCTCGGCCAATTCTGAATTTCTCCGTGCTCTTATGAAGTTTTATACATGAAGTAGCATTTTTGTACACATATCGAATTGTGTTGGAGTACCTTGAGTCTACTCTACATTCGTCTAATGCGTCCAATATCGACCATGTTTCCACTGAATCGAAAGCTTTTTCGAAGTCTATGAATAGCAAGACTATGTCGATGTTGTATTCACGACACTTCTCAATAAGCGTTCTCATCACCTGCAAATGGTCGTTTGTGCTGAAACCAGATCTGAAAGCAGCTTGTTCAACAGGTTGGTAGAAGTCGAACTTGTTAGTGTTCCTCTTCGTAATGATTTTCATAAACAACTTGTAGAGTGTTGACAATAGGCTTATGGGTCGGTAATTTTCCAGCTTTGTTATGTCTCCTTTTTTATGCAGCAATGTAATTACCGCATTTTCCCAGGCTTCTGGTACTTCTTCCCATTGGAGACATTGATTAAACAAAGCCGTGATTGCCTTTAATAATGAGTCTCCACCTAGTTTAATGGCTTCCACTGGAACACCATCTTCTCCGGGAGACTTTTTGTTTTTCATCTTGGCTACTGCAGCTTTGACTTCATCAACAGTTATGTCTCATTTGGCACAAAGTGAAATTTCAATATGTAAAAAGTTAGGTATGACCTCAGCATTATCAGCAAATATTTTTTTAGTCTTGAGCTTCACTTTAGGAGTCTTAAAACAATATGATCAAGTGGGAGCAAACGGTTTTCCAAACTCCTGTCAGGTAGCTAAATTATTAGCTTATTTGACTAAAATCCACCGAGAAAAAATTAATAATTTTTCTCTTGATATTACTAACATTGGATCTGTTTTAAAGACATATATTCGCGACATAGCGAAGCGTTTTTCTGTTGATAAGGTAAAAAAAATAGTAGACGATACAAAATGACTGCCGTAGTACCGTTCCAGATGCTATTCCAGCAGTTGGGCCCTCAGAAAGAAGGAAAAAATCTACATTTTGGCACAAACTTTTTTTCCACGACTTTTGTAGGCTTGCAGCTCAAAAGTACTGCCAGTAACTGGGTTCATTTATATGTGGAACGATAGTGGGTAAGGCCAGATACAACACCCCATACTCAGTTCCGTGGAACATCGAGGCTCCAAGAGAAGGCGGACTTTCCGAACATCTACTAAATTTTAGTCATAACTCTCGTGGATCTACTCGCACCAAGCAGTGCGTATACTCTACGTGTAGGTCTTTCCAAGGCCGATATTCGTACAACATTACACCAATTTAAAATAATTTTTTCTTGAGTTATTGTCGAAAAACTGTTCTCGATACCCTCCGACATGTCTTCACTTTTGAACGCTTTTGACAGAAAACATTTTTTTTTAGAAAAAGTGAAAGATACGTGTTCCCTAGAATTGAAAAACGAATCCAACGAGCTATCACCCTTTAAAATCGGAGACCGCACGTCCCCCAATCACCTGAAGATTTGGCGATATCACTTTAAGTCACGCAGTGAAATAATCAATGTTATGTACGATCAAAGTAGTGCGTATTAGTAGATTATCATCATATAAGGGGGAATAGTCAAGGCTTGCCGAGCGAAAACTAGACAACAAAATGCGGGAATGACAATTTCCACTGAAAGTTTAAGGTAATGCATGATTTAGACCTCTAGGGATGTAACGGTGACGTCACAACATGGCGAGAATGCGATAAACGGATTTTCAATGGAATAATCAATTATCACATGGGCATCGGAAACAGGCAATTTTATTTCCATTATTGGATAGATTGTGGATTTGAACACTATTTCACAGGACTCTTAATGATATATTCATGGACTATTTGATCGAAAATTTAATTTCCAAACAAATGATTTTGATTTTTAAATTTCGCATCCCAAAAGACCGACTCGAAGGCAGTGCCATCGCTGATTTTCGCGGTAGTGACGATAACAATTTCCACAATCTATTGCGAAGATCACTATTTTGTCGGGTGTCGGGAATTAAGGAGGTTTTAGCACAAAAATAAGGAGAAATAAGGAAATTGTTGGTTGAAATTAAGGAAAAATGAGGAGAAATTTTTCGATTAAAATTAACATCGGAAGTCCGCCTCAACTTTAAAATAAAACGCATAATTGTTTATTTTAACGTATCGTTTTTGTAAAGTTGTATGGTAAAATTCACTTTTATCAAGATGAAAATTTGAATATTTTGGGCGCGTTTAAGGCTTGAATTAGGAGGGATTCTTTTGAAAAACAGCCTACCGAAATCGGACGCATTTTCCGGTGGACTTTTTTATATGTGCCTAGAAAGGTATCCGTCCCTAGAAGCCAAAACCACTTTCAAAAAAATTCTTCGAAGTTTGTGTGGCTGGTGAAAGGTGATCAAAAACCGAAAACTTGCACTTTTCTTACAAAAATTTCTCCAGTTACGCGAGCCGTACAGGGTCGTGTGTGGTGTCAGAAAGATAATCACATGTACTATTGAGCCGAATAGGACTTATTGGGTTTAAAATTCATTGACACTGAAACATGTGAAACACCGCCAAAGACTGTCCCAAGCCAGTTTGAAAAAGAGTGGAGGGAATGAAGTTTAACGAGGACGTGGCAGTAGATAAGATAGGATTAGATAGATCAATCTTAAGGCTGAATGAATCGTGAGTTGGAAGCCGAAAGAATTGGGGTTAAGGGACCAACGTTGAGGCGAAACAACACGATCAGGAAGCCCAAGGATAGAACGATCCCAGAATTCTTATTAGCTACTAGGTTAAGCTTTTCAACGACGTCCCTTAAAAGACGTCAATAACCTTTTGCTCAGATAGGTTCAAAAGAATGGGCAAAGCTTTATGGAAAAGAATGTTCAAAAAGAGTAACACTACCCCGTCGGGCACTGTGCACTTTGATAGGCACTGTGGTCCCGGTACGTGCAGAAATGCGCGGGTCAGAGCTCGGGGATTACCGGGGGCGAGCAAAGTAAAGCTTTCATACTCACCAACCCGCAGTAGCAAGCGTGGTGTTTTAATGCTAAAAACCTTCAAACGAAGCCACAACGAATTATACATTGCCACATATAATGCCAGAACATTGTCGTCAAGACAAAAAATGCAAGAAATGGAAGAAGAGCTAGAAAAGATAAAATGGGATGTTGTGGGAGTGAGCGAAGTGAGAAAACCTGGAGAGGAATGCCTGAAATTACAATCAGGGCATACATTCTTCTACCGAGGAAGTGATAGTCAGATGCTGATGCACGGTGTCGGATTGTTCATAAACAAGCGGTGGTCGGATCGCATAACTCACACGAAAAGCATATCCGATCGAGTGATATACGTAAGCCTGAAGATAAATAACAGATACAGTGTCAAATTAATTCAGGTTTACGCACCCACGTCCACCCATGATGACGAAGAAGTAGAAAGATTCTATGAAGATGTCGAGAAAGCTCTGGACGAAAACCCATCACATTACCAATATCTCATCGGTGATTTCAATGCGAAGCTGGGAAAACGAGAAGAAGACTCCGAAGTTTCTATTGGCAGTTTTAGCAACGACCAAAGAAATGAGCGTGGAAATGTTTTACTCAACTTCCTACAGCAACACAATTTGTACGCAATGAATTCATTTTTTGCAGGAAAGCCTCAACGTAAATGGACTTGGGCTAGTGCAGATGGTGTAACGAAAAATGAGATCGATTACATCATAACTGGCTGTAAGTCAACCGTTAAGAACGTTACGGTCCTAAACAATTTTTCAACAGGTAGTGATCACCGAATGGTTCGTGCAAGAGTCACGTTAAATACCAGATTTCAAAGATCACAACTAGTTCAAAAAAGTGAAAGGATTGACGTACAACGGCTTTACACACAAAATGAAGAATTTGCTACGAAAATGACTGCCGAATTAGATAACGTCAACAATCAATGTGAAACATTGGACGAATTGAATACCAAAATCGTCGATACAATAATGGGTTTCATGAAATCCAAATGCAAATCCGTCCAAGGGAAAGAATCAAAACTCAGCAGAGAAACATTAGACCTGATCGCAAGCAGAGCAGAGTTGGTAAAAAACGGAGGACGAGATTCGGTGGAATACCGGAACTTGTCTAAAAGTATCAACAAAGCAAGGAGATCAGATGAAAGAAAATATAATGTCCAATTGGCTCAAAACATAATTGAAGCTAACTGCAATATGAAAGTCCTACGGAGAAAAATGACAAACGCCAAAAAAGAAATCTTCAAATTACGAGACAAAACAGGAACGATCCAAACGGATCGAAATGCGATATTAAATATTGCAACAGAATTTTATGAAAATTTGTTTTCTTCAGCAAGACAGAGTCCAACGGAAGAAACCGAAGATAGACCAATAATAAGAAACGTGGGATCGGAGGATATGCCCGACATAACTGTTGATGAAGTCAAGGCCGCAGTAGCCGAGATGAAAAACAAAAAGTCTCCAGGAGAAGATGGTGTTCCAGTGGAAGCCATTAAACTAGGTGGAGACTCCTTATTAAAGGCAATCACGGCTTTGTTTAATCAATGTCTCCAATGGGAAGAAGTACCAGAAGCTTGGGAAAATGCGGTAATTACATTGCTGCATAAAAAAGGAGACATAACAAAGCTGGAAAATTACCGACCCATAAGCCTATTGTCAACACTCTACAAGTTGTTTATGAAAATCATTACGAAGAGGAACACTAACAAGTTCGACTTCTACCAACCTGTTGAACAAGCTGCTTTCAGATCTGGTTTCAGCACAAACGACCATTTGCAAGTGATGAGAACGCTTATTGAGAAATGTCGTGAATACAACATCGACATAGTCTTGCTATTCATAGACTTCGAAAAAGCTTTCGATTCAGTGGAAACATGGTCGATATTGGACGCATTAGACGAATGTAGAGTAGACTCAAGGTACTCCAACACAATTCGATATGTGTACAAAAATGCTACTTCATGTATAAAACTTCATAAGAGCACGGAGAAATTCAGAATTGGCCGAGGTGTAAGGCAGGGTGACACCATTTCACCGAAATTATTCACGGCGATTCTGCAGAGTGTTTTTAGGAAGTTAAACTGGAGTAAAATGGGAATAAAGATAAATGGAGAGTACCTGAGCAATCTCCGCTTCGCTGATGACATTGTACCGATAGCAGCGAATCTAAGTCAGGCTCAGCTTATGCTACAACAGTTAAGTGAAGAGGCAAACAAAGTTGGCCTCAAGATGAACTTATCGAAAACAAAAGTCATGACCAACATCGGGGACGATAGAGAAATCAAAATTGGTGACACTGTCATTGAACGAGTCGACAGCTACGTATATCTAGGACATAAGCTGAAGTTAGGTCTGGACAACCAAACTGCAGAAATAAGACGTAGGATTGGTCTTGCATGGGCAGCGTTCGGAAAACTCAGACTAATTTTCAAAAGCAAAATGAATAATAGTCTGAAACGCAAAGTTTTCGACACTTGTGTCCTTCCAGTGCTCACTTATGGAGCGGAAACGTTAACTTTAACGAAAGCATCCGAAGATAAATTGAGAGTGACACAAAGAGCCATGGAACGGAGTATGCTTGGAATAACACTCAGAGACAGAATGACGAATCAATGGATTCGACAACAAACCAGGGTCGTTGATGTCATGGAAAGAATAGCATCTCTGAAATGGAGCTGGGCGGGACATATTGCAAGAAGGAAAGACGAACGTTGGACCAAAAAGATCATGAACTGGCGACCATATAAAAGACGAGCTATAGGTAGACCACCAGAGAGATGGACAAACGGAATTAAGAATATTGCAGGTACAAACTGGCAGCAAATGGCAATGGATCGTACGAAATGGAAAGAAGTTGGAGAGGCCTACATCCAGCAGTGGATAGAAACAGGCTGAAAAAGAAGAAGAAGAAGAAGAAACATGTGCAGTTGAAGTTTTCAACCGAAGACTTACACTGTTCTTACTGAAATTTCTCGAGGTACACAAAACGTACATGGTCGTGTGAAGTATCATTTGAAAGGTAATTTAATGTGCTTTTGGGCCAAATAGGGACTTATGAAGTTTGGATGCATCTATGATGAAATATGTACACCTAAACATTTCAACTTCTATTTCATCGTAGATGCATCCAAACCACATAAGACCCTATTTGGCCCAAAAGCATATTAAATTGCCTGTCAAATGACACCCTACACGACCATCTACGTTTTGTGTACCTAGAGAAATTTCAGTAAGAACAGTGTAAGTCTTCGGTTGAAAAATTCGGCCGCGCAGCGAATTTTTTTTTCTTAATTTTGATTTCGATGAAATTTGCGCAAAATAAGGAAAATAAGGATTTTTTAATAAAATAAGGAGGAATAAGGTGGTTTTTATAAAAATAAGGAAAAATAAGGAAATAAGGAGGTGTGGGAGGCCTGTTCTTTAGCATCACCCAAAGCTAATCGTAATTTTAAAAGATTTTTTCGAACATGCGTTACTCTAATAGGGAAATAATTGAAAAGCCGTTTAACCGGTCAATAGTAACCAAAAACCTAGCGACCATTTACGTTTCTGCCATCATTTATGAAAAAATCAAACTAATAACGTACCTCAAGCGTCAAGCGCTCGAAATCGAATGACATGACTAGTTGAACGGCAGCGTTCCGTTTCGTTGCATCTAATTCGTACATACATCGGGCGACTTGGAGAACGTGATGAAATGAGTTGGAAAATTTCTGCAAAACATCCTGATTCATAGCATCAGCATCTCGGCCGTCGAACAACACTTTCGTTTCCTTATCGATAACCGTTCGGACGTGTTCATTGATCTCACCATTGACCGTAAGCGCTTTGTAGAATTTAACGATGCACGTGTGTAAATTCGGATCGGTCGGATCTAAACTCTTTGCTCGTTTGATCGATTGCAACATCAGCAACAATTTGTTCTTTCGATAATAGATCTCAAATGCCAGCAAATGAGTTTTGATGCATTCTTTGGCTAAAATTTGTAGCGGTCGCAAAAAGTCAATTGCTTTTTCGAGTGGATCGTCGGGTCTAGCTAATTTTTCTGGTACCAATTCATCCAGCTGGGGCGCTTCAGGATCTCCATCCTGATTTTGTAACTGGCGGGATTTGTTATGTTGCTCTTTCTTCACTTGGGCCTGGACCGCTTGGGCCGATTCCAGTTCTGCCTTCTTTTTGGCCTTGCGTTGTTTGTTGCGCAGCTTTTTTAGTTCAGATGGTGGCAGATTTTCTGTGGTCGACAAACAAAAATGGCAAAATTAAAATTTCAACAAAAAGAAATCGTTTCCCATCGTCCCATCTTACCCGTATCAAATTCTTCAACTTGCTGCTCTGTTTTCAGTGGCTTATCGTACAGTCTGACATACACCTAAAAGAAAATCAAAAATCAATTTTCCGGCTAGTTCACCATGTTAATCGAAAGATTTTACCTCGATTGCACATCTAGCTGCTTTGAAGTAGAACGGATGTTGTCGTAAAACATCTTCCAGTCGCAACAATCCAACATAAGCTCTCAATGTCATTTTCCGCATACAGTACGTGTGAAAGTCGAATTGATCTTCAATTATTTCAGAGAAATGCCGATCAACTTCATGGCATTTTTTCAATGCATCGCCCCATTTTTCCAGCCTCTGATACGCTAAAGCACATTCGGTTTGGAACCACATGCACTGCATCTCATTCAAATTTTCCATCGCCGAAACGTCTTCACGCGTGAATTTTGCACAAATTTCTTCCGCCTCTTTTACCATATTCGCTCTCAGCATGTACTTGGCACATTTCGAATTGATATAACGGTCGGCCGTGTCCAGACTTTGTGCTTCGTCCAGCCATTTGAATGCTTCCACCAAATCGCCGGCATGCTTGTAAATTCGACCCTTCGTCACAAACAATTCAATCAGCGTCGGTGTGTGTTCGATGGCCGCATTTATATATTCTAGAGCTTTGGTTGTATCACGCAAGTGATCATAATGCTGGGCCATGAAGTACAATGTCCACAGTAGCGCCGATGCCGGTTCCTGTGCCAGGTCAGCCGCGTTGTCAGCCGTGGAAAAATGACCGGTTTGTTTTAGCGAATCGTGATAGCCATGAATCAATTCCGTGATCACTTTGACTTTGTCAGCGTGCTGGTACAACGAACGAACGTTTACGAACAGTGGGGGAACGCCTTTTCTCAAGCCGCGACGCAGATAGTCGTCGACAATTTCGCGGAATCGATCTCCATGTGCTACATTTAATGGTAAACGTTTGGGACAGATTGAGTGCGGGTATTCCGACTGAAAAAAAGAAACAGAAAATATTCGATGATCATCTTTATCGCTCCGGGGTACGTTTGTAGTAACTACAGTGCTATTATATGATTGTGATTTTACTGAGAAACAGCCCTCATGCTGAGTTGAGTAAACTGAACACACAAATTAACGCAGAAACAGAATGCTCTCCGCTCAAGAATTAGATTGCACTTTGAATCGACGGATCAGTCTCTGAGCACAGCCGATTATTATTTTACTCACCTGAAACGTTTTATAAATGTTCACAATCTCATCGGAATCCTTAGTTTGCCTTGCTTCAATATACTTTTGGTAGTAGAGTGTATTCTCCGGATTGCGTTTAATCAATCCTTCCCAAATCGGTACAGCTGTGCTAAATTTTCCTAATTTAAGGCACAATTCGCCCATTGTTTCCTTGACCGCTAATTTGTCGACAATCTGAGCGGAGAAATCATCCAAATGCTTTAATGCCTTGTCGATGTTACCGGACTCCTGAAGGATTTGATTTTGATATAGCAATAATTCACTGTGCTTGTAATCGTACGTTTCCTAAAAAATAATTAAAATAATTCGGATGAAAAACCGGTCGGTCACGTTTGAATAAACAGATTAATTTACGTTCAACGATTGAGATTGTCTAAAGGTTTCTAAAATACTATTTGCAGTCTCAAAATCTCCCAGTAAATGATAGCTCATCGCAAATCCAATCCAGGAAGCATGCTGTGATGGACGAAGCTTGAACAATTGATGTCGCGTTTCCTATCGGACAACAGCAAAATGAATAAATCAATAAACCAATCGATCGAAACTTCAAAGAAAATCGCAGCAGAAACTCACTCTGTACCCTTCCAAATCTCTCATTTGAATTTGCAGTAATGACAAATCGCGCAATATTTGAATGTTGTCCTTTTCACACTTCAATGCATTCCGATAGCACTTGATAGCTTCATCGTACTTCTTGTCTGATCGTTGCAATAACCCATACACATGCCAGCACACGTGCGATTTCAGGTCATTTCGTAAACCGCGACGCACATGATCATAAGCCTCATCCTTCCGACCCAAGCAATTTAATGTCAAACCTTTCATTGCCAAAGTCTCTCCATGTTCAGTGTATTTCGGATTGGTTAAAATTTGCTTGGCTAGTTTCAGACCATTTTTGTATTGCTTCATTTCGTAGCATTTCTGAAAGAAAAATGCGAAAGGTAAAGAAACGAACTTATTTCGAAATTCGCATGGATCTTCGTGTAGATTGGGAAATTCGTAAACATCGTCTTTAAAAAAAAAATCAGAATGAGGTTATGTTTACAATGAATTCGTATAAACAGTATTTTGGTTATTACTGTACTATCCGGACGGAAATTATTGAGGATGAAACAAACAAAAAAATCCGGAACGAAAATAGCACATATTTATACCTGAAATGAAATGTTTCATTCATTGATAAAACTGATCAACCTCATGCTTTTCTCATGTCATAATCCGGCGATATTATAATCAGCAGCATGACATTTAACGTCGAAAAATGGGTGCCCTTATATAGGGAAAGACTTACCAGAATCTTTCTGAATATAGCACTTTCTTTCGGTGGCAATGGGTCACTGGAAGGCATTTTTGGTGGCGGATAACACAAACTGGTATGAGAAATATGCAATGTGTGCAATTTTTGTGGTAAATTTTCGTTATTTCGGCAATAATAACACACAGAACGACTCAAAATGCGTTGTTCAACAAATTTTAATAAATTTCATCGCCATTCGTAAAAAACGAGAAGAACGAGATATCAAAGTACTGAATTGTCATTAGAGAACGTACTAGCTCTGACAATATGTCAGATCAATGTTGCCAGATTATTGAATTCGTATGGTGAATGATTTTCAGGATTTTGAACAAAACAAAAATTGAAAAAACACATCTCTTCAATGTCTGAAGCGTGTGGAAGACGTTGTTCATGGGATTACTATTTGAAAGAAAAAGTGAATAATGAAATGAAAGAAGAGTTGGCATGATGGCGCTGTCATTTTTAAACATGGCTGGGTGCCCTGCCAATGAATGTGCTTCGATTCACGTCCTCATTTCGCAAGTGCTGATATCCACTTACGCACTGTGAAATGGGACACAAGTGGCGTCATCCAAGATAGATAGTATGGGCTTACTATCAAGGCTGTATACATGGATGACACAACATACTTGATGATATTATTTGCGAATTTGCATACAAAAAATTCTGATGTCGCCATGACAATGTAGTAAACTTATGAAAAAATCATCAGAAGTGGTTGTGATCCCGCGTATCTAATGAAATGGCGAACTGCAAATCTAGGATCTACCCAAAGTTTACAGCATTAGTTTGAGTCCGATGACACCTTCTTATTGACTACGATTTACTTGCGTTTTTTTTTAAATCAAATTCAGTATGACTTCTTCGTGGGGGAACTGCGTTTCATCTCTAAACAGATGGCCCAAGTTACTACAGTTTGTTCATTTCATTTTTACACAGTTTTAGATATGTCAGAGTTTTAAATGTACCCAGTCAATTAAGTTCTTCCCAAATTATGAACTTTTGGCGCAAAATTTAAAATTTCTATCGCGAATTCAAATATTGCGCAATTTGGGAAGAACTTAATTGACTGGGTACATTAAAAACTCTGACATATCGACAATCTTTAGAAACTGTGTAAAAATGAAATGAACAAACTGTATGCAGTTTGGATAGATGGTGTTTGTATCGAACTTACGTGCCACCGCAAATCTGATTCGGTTTTATGTACATTTATGTCGTTTATTAGTTTGCTTTGTTTAATTTATTTTTTTGTATTTTTTGTATAAGCTGCTGATTTTGAATTATCTCTGAACATTTGTATAAGGAGTTATCCTTTTTGTTCTGAATTAATAAACCAAATTGAATTGAATTGAATTTACCTCCCCGCTTATCTACCTTGGTCATTGACTCCACACTATATATACTGCAAATTTGAGCTCCGTCAATAAAACTTGCGAATAAATTCTTAACTAAAAATGAATTTTTTGATAAAATGCATCGCACCGTTCGACCGCACTATCTTGATTTCATGTTGGTTCTTATTCAGCTATGAAAGTACGGATGGCACAACTAGAGAAAACGAACTAGTGCTATTGTGATTTTTACTTTGCTTTTGCCTGATTCAATTTATGTTTGTTTTTGTATTCCACACACTGAGTAAGATTTTTTTCTGCTATAAGACTACATGACATGAATACATGAGACATAAAAGGGAACACAAGTAACGGCGTACGTCTATTTAACCTATACTTTTGAATAATGAGGAATTCATCCCATAAGTGTAATATCAAAACTTACCGCGCAGTGGGTCATTTTAATTGTTGATTTCCACCTACGAAAAAAGCACTCTGTTTTCTCTGCGTGTTCACTTTAAATTATTTACAAAAGGCTTAGCTAAACGGAGGCAAGATAGGGTGTTTTTTTTTGTAACTGTCAGTTGTAAATATTTAAACATGTCAATTTTTGTTTATGTTTTGAAAGTGTTTTTACGATCGGAACTAATTTTTGATGCAAAATGTTGATATGATTAGAAGAAAGACACGAAAACGACTGAAGATGCATCAATAAAGGTGCGAAACGTCTCAAGAAATTGTTGTTTCATTTCTTGTAAATGAGTTGGACCGATAAATCTACCAAAGCCAAAAAACCCACAATTTTGCTTACACGGTCAAGGAAAAAGTTGGACGAATACATGTAAATATTTAAATTTTTGGCGCAATAATGGCCTTAATTGTTTATTTTTGAAGTTAAGCAAATAAAAGCATATAATTGGTACAGAAAAAAATGTGTTAAAAAGCATTGTTGCATTCACCTTAAATTCAAACGAATATTCCATATTTGTGAAATTGGCTGTGATCGATCTACCCGAGTTCATAATTGTATTGGTATCGGTAGAAGTAATTATTTTTATATGTCTCTATGTGGTAAGACTAACATTATGCATCAGCTCGGAGAGGGAGTTTGGGTTTATCTTTGCTAACACATAATATATATTATCTGACTAGAACGATAATCTCGATGTTATCCCTCTAGGGCCGATTTGTTTATCTCGATATATCTGTTTTTGGTAGATAAAACACGGGCTGGACACTCTATGAATAGAAGCATTTAAAAAATGTAGAATAGCGTGAACAGTTTCAGATGTGCATAATCTACCAAAAGAATATGACTAATTCTGACAAAATCAATGCTAAAATTGTCCAGTAGTTACTATAAGACTGTAACCATGAGGAAAATAAAAGTATAAAAATTCACTCGTACGGCTATAATTATAAAACAAAATCGTGTGATTTGCGACCCTCGCTTTGCTTGGGTCTCAAACTTCACATTCTCTAATTTATTCTGAAGTTATCGTGTTTTAGAAAAATGTTCTTTCGGGAAATACTGTTAGATCGCTCAACGTTATCGAATTTTTATTTGAAGTCGGTTGATAAATTAGATAAACTTTGTCTCCAAGTCTCCGACCGAGGGTCCGACACACGAGAGACAGTATATATCACACACTTGTCACGAAGAAGTCGAGGCTTGCCGAGGAAAATAAAAGTATAAAAATTCACTCGTACGGCTATAATTATAAAACAAAATCGTGTGATTTGCGACCCTCGCTTTGCTTGGGTCTCAAACTTCACATTCTCTAATTTATTCTGAAGTTATCGTGTTTTAGAAAAATGTTCTTTCGGGAAATACTGTTAGATCGCTCAACGTTATCGAATTTTTATTTGAAGTCGGTTGATAAATTAGATAAACTTTGTCTCCAAGTCTCCGACCGAGGGTCCGACACACGAGAGACAGTATATATCACACACTTGTCACGAAGAAGTCGAGGCTTGCCGAGACTGATAGTGACAAGTGTGTACTCTATTTTATCACATAAGCGAAAACGAGACAACAACATAGAATTGAAGTGTAATTTTTGAATTAAGCTTCTAGTTAAGTAATTTTGACAGCCGAACACCGCGCGTATGTGATAAAATATTTTTTACACTCGCCAAACCATGAAAATACTGAATATCACGCGTCAAAAGTTATCGGAAACCACACTTTTTTAGTTCTCTCTCAGCAGACCTTGCAAACAGGTCTAGGGATCCAGGCGATGTTTTCCTTAATGGTGGAGTTTGTTTATGTTATTCGTCAAAGAGAGAAATTTGATACGAAGGCGAAGCTTACTCTCCGTATCAACGAGTAGTGTGATGCACATCGAACGATCAATTCGTTCGGCTTTATATCGCGTAATTTCGGTTTCGTTTTTATTCTCATTCTTCTTCTATACATTCAAGTTCAACCTTGAACGGTGTGTATTATGTTTGGTTCTGTTGTTTGTGTATTTCATGGTGTGACAAGTGTAAAATTGTATGCATCACAGGATTGAAACCACGAAATTACATTATACGTGTGAATTCGTATACCGAGAGAATAATTTTTGCATAAGCATGTATGTTTCGTCGAGACGAAGTCTCTGTATACGAATTCACACGTATACTGTAATTTCGTGGTTTCAATCCAAGTGATGCAAATAACTATTCCAAACTTATTGAACTGTTCTGTCGTAAGCTCGGCTCCGCCTCTAGGACAAGCTCACGACGTGTACCGAAAAATTCCATTTTCACCACGAGTCACAAACGCCGTTATTTGCGATTTTAAACTGAAATGAGACAAAACAACAATGACAGCACAAACAACAACAAAGCATGTCGGAGCGATGAACTTTTTTGACCGCAAATACCTCTATTTGCTCTCTTTGAGAAGTACAGAAAATTTGAATTGTTCGATCGTAGTTCGAGTGAAATTGGTGAAGAGTTACTCAAGTTCTCGTGGCAATAAGGGGAAGATATATATCCAATGAAAATATGTGTCTGATCGACCAGCCAAATAAAAGTTCTAGGCGGTTTTGATCTTGATAAACTTGTGTAGACTTAATATAATGAGTAATTACTCATATCTCACTACTACAATATTGCCCATCTACGAAGTTAACCTCATCAATTTCATTCTTCGCCAAAAAAACTTTTCAAATTCGGTTGAGAATTACTCGAGTTATCTTGGTAACAAGCGTTACGGACGTTTTATGTATCAACGGTTTTACCAGGTTTAGTCAATGCAAGATTGTTCAAAATTTGATTTTTCGTTGTCGTACACATTCGGCCCTCTCTAAAGCAAACGTATGTCTTTGTACTAGCTCGAGTATGAGCAAAGTCTAAACACGGAAACTTCGATTCAAAAAAAGGCAATTTCAGTTGTACTGTCCAATGAAAAATATTAGGACCTGCCCACGAAAAAGATTTGTCGAAAGAGAAAAGAAAACAATTTAATCTGTACTGTCCAACGAAAAATATTTGGGAATCAATGAATCAATCAATCGCAGTTTAGATGGCGATGGTGCTGGTGGTGGAGACAATCTTCTCAAGAAAAAACGAAAACAACATTTTCAAAATAATTTAACAAAACGCAATATGCAAACAAACAATTTCACGGAGATATCGTTGTCATCGTGGCGTTGCCGGAATTATTTCTTTCTCTTACAATTTTGCAACAGACGAATATAATTCACTAAATGCTGTGCTAGATGTTGGTCCATAAAGAATGATATTTTGTGATCAGCCTTAGGCACTCCGAAATTAATTTTCGAGAATTCTGTTGGTGTCAGCGTTACAAAATCCTCCGTGGAGTCTTGAATGTATTGCAAAACCCTGCCATACTGAAACTAACGGTGAACATGTCACTGAAACATGTAACTATACATTGAAATTCGAATTCACTTACCCCTTTCAATTCGGTACTTTCATCCAAATTTTCAGAAGTCACATTCAAATTGATGAGCGTTCTGTCGTTTTCATCGATCAATGGATATGCTCGTTCCATTGACACTATCTCCACAACCTCATCCTTCTCTAGCGATATCAGCACCACCAATGACGTCGTCAGCGCAACATATACACTTTTCAGCCCGTAAATCGTTTCTAAAGCAGCAAAACTGAGAAACAAAACCTGGTCAGTGTTGATGAGCCGAGGAAGCAGTTTTCCGACAATTTTTTCCGGGCTCGGTTCGTCGGAGTCGAGCTTCTGCACATCAACAGCTCTAGCAATCGGCATTTGATTGAAACCGACCGTGTGCAACATTCCTTGACCGGTTAATGCTACTAGCTCAGCAGCACCACTGATTGGCTTCGTTACAGCGCCGACTATCCCTCTACCCAAGCCAGTAACTACTCCAACTGATGATGTTGCTTCCAGCGTATGTCGAGCTAATCCACCCACAGCACCAAGAAGGCTAATACCGAGTCCAGTTAGTCCCTGTGCGAAGCCATGTGTTATTCCTTGCGGCCTCGATCGTCTTAGAGCTTCTGTGCGTTGCAAATGTTCGTCGTCTAAGCTCAATCGATCTAAATTTCTAGCTACTGATGCCGCTAATTTAGTCACAGAATTAACGGTTCCAGCTGTGATGTTTCTCAACAGCGATGCCGATCCATGTGTTATGCCAACAAAAAATCCCCATGGACCGCGCAGTAAACCTTGAACTGGCATTGAAACGAAATCTCTTAAGCCAGTGGACACTGAACGAGCCAAACCGCCAGGGCTGCCTAATATTTCTAATGATCCTACTACCCAACCAGCGCCAAATATTGCTCCGGAAACGTAATGCATACCCAAATTATAGCCAAAACGTACTGGCAATGTGAAGATTTCATTTCGTTCGAATGGAGCAAAGTCTAATGGGCTATGGTCCAAGGCTATGTACATTCTGAAAGCAAATGAGATCAATTGCGCTGTTACATCGCTCAAGGAAGCAAAACGCAAACCAATTACCTTATGCACGTGTGTACAGATAACAGAACGCTCAACGGTTCGATTCGAACATGACGAATTCGAAGTGGTTCAGACAGTGCAGTTGATTGCAATACAACTAGTTTCGGTATCAATATTTCGCCACGATCACAAAATTCTCGCTGAACGGTTAAGTCTTGCTTGTAAATCAAATTCGACGGATGGCTTTCGACCAAAAAATCCAACAGCACATTAATGTATTTGTCTTCTACATATGCCCGTATCGGCTGGAAATTGCAGTAAATTTCCTCCGGGCTGTTATCGTCACAGAAAAATAGAACTTTTAAATTGCAAGCGGATTTTGAAGTGTCGTCCGATTTCAGTTCGTCGATACTAAATATAGACGGTGATGCAGTTAATTTGGTGGGTGGATTTTGTGCACATAGAACGACAGGAAAATCAAAGTTTCCGGATGAAAATAATCGATTGTCGATTTGAAAGTTCCTGATGTCCAATTCCATTTTACGGTCCTGCTGAAGTTTCACAATTCAAGGGAAACTAATTACCCAGCTCAATTTACAATTATTTTGGAACGTACCTTGTCTGTGTAGAAGAATGTTATGTCGTCCAAGTACAAAGCAATCAGTTCAGTTTTCATTAAATTATTGTCCTCGTTGTCTGTATACAGAAAAATGCTGAATCCTTTCACGAACAAGTCTATTTTGACGCATGTCGACTCGACGTTCCGTTGATTAGACGACACCAACGCTAATTACAAATGTAAAATCAATGAGAAATCATTTGCAAGTCGGACGTAGCTTCTCTTTACCATCGTCAGTATTCGGAATCGATGCTTTGACACTCTCTCCAAGAATTGAATCGTCTCCGTTTGCTTGGTCCATTGAATTTGTAACACGTTCACTTGGATGTAGAATTTTCGTTCGGATGTCTTTCACATTAAATTCCATTTTCTAGAAGATAATTACAGATAAAAGCCCGAATAACAGCTATTAGGTCGGCCACCAATCTACGACTTTTCTTCAAAATTGTGTTCTATGATCATCATCAGTGGAGGTAATTTTGACTGACTAACTGATCTATAGAACATAATTGAGGTGATCTAAGTTCACTGATAGCCACTTACATAGTTGATGTTTTCGATAATTATTTTAACCACCTTCCTCCGACAATCGGTGATAACCTTCACATCGCCATGCGAGGGTAAGTCCAAGAAAAATTCGTTCGATTCATAGATACGAATAGGTGCGGACCATTTCCATTTAGCGTTCGTAGTTGCTGCTGCTGAAATGAAAACATTCAATTTTCTTCGAACTAAATGGACACCAACGGGACTGTTCACACAACCCAAAATAATTGCAATTTCGCTGTCGGACTTTTCCGGAAAATGTTCATTTATGCTGGGTGGTGTATAGAATACGGTAGCATTGGACGGAACGGTTTGCAACCACTCAAAATGAATGTCCTTGATGTGTTCCACTGGTGACATTATCGAATCGTTTAGATCGCATTGCGCCAAAAGTAAATTGAGCTCGGTACGATTTTCAAACTCAATGGTGGGAGCAGTGTCATCTTGAATGCAAATAAAATGTTGACCTTGGTGTTCAGTGATGCACATTGATAACGGAACCTAAAATTTGGGGAAAGTATAAATGTTTTGGTAAATTGAACCGATAAAAAAGCTTGCAGAACTGGACTTACAAATCTCTTGCCGTTGTTGACACAGAAACCGATTCGACTGACTGTTTTATTTAACAAAAATGGCATTGAAAATTCTGAAGTATTACACCGAATAGCAAGGAAGTAGTTGAACAAATGGTTTCTTTGATGTGACAAGTTACAGAATTCTAGAATACCAATTCCTTTAGTGTTGCTGGTAATGACAGAAAATTATCAACCCAAAAGCTACGAGACTTGTTTTTTTTTTTGGCAAAAAAGGCAACACCAACCTCGAACTTATTTTACTATTGCATGGAACCGCATGGACTTTAGCTTTCGTATTATAAACAGACATCGAATGTTTGTCCTTCGATGACACACAAAACGCCCAGTAGTCGAATTGTTCCCCAGAAAGATTGCATACGACAAAGAATGGCGACAAGATGAACACACGAGTACCATTTTCATTCAGAGATGTAAGAACAAATTTACTGACACCATTTTCTGTCAGCAATTGCAGGACAACGGAGCCAACGTCAGGTAAATCGTAGTAGGAGTTTTTCCGGCAGTTACTTCCACTCAAATTGATGTGACATGAAGATGTGACATCGTTTGGGAACATGAATGTTATCGTAAATGAATTCTGTGAAATGGGAAATTTAATCAGAAACTCAGAAACGGCTAGTCAACAGAGACTACCGAACTAAGGCATACGCCTTGCCACTGATCACTTCTTAGACAGAGGGATTTTTTTGAAAGTGGACCAGTCTTAGTCGGAGTTACTTTTTAGGCGACTCTTTGTTTACATGACCGGATAGCCCTTGGCCCCAATTCTCCAAAACCGCAGTCGTTTAATTTGAATATTCTTTTATTGGCTGGGGAACTTCCACCAAAAGTCGAAAAAGGGTGTTTTTTGTACGTGATTTACTGCCGCTACAGGCTATGGACATACACATGTGGGGGTTCATTAGATAGGTATTATCCAGGAGATATTGGGCAAGCACAGATATCTTACATGTCCTGTACCTCTGTTCGAAAATAACAAAAATGTTGTTTCAGTCAAAGACTGTAAATTTTGATGAACTTCAAAAGGTGATATCTCGCACCTGGCGAATGTTTATGGCTAGATCAGTGGATACAGACATCAAAAACAGCATAATTCGTGTAATTTTCTAAAATAAATATTTTGCTTTCGCGTGTTGGAACACCATTCACTTTGTACCCAAAAAAAAAGTATCCTGAACCTGTCACTTCTATGGCAGGTGGGGGTATTATTGTAAAGCTAGGTTAAGCTTCTATCAGGGCATCCACTTCTTCTTCTTCTTTTTCAGCCTGTTTCTGTCCACTGCTGGACGTAGGCCTCCCCAATTCTTTTCCATTCCGAACGATTAGTTGCCACTTGTTGCCAATTTGCGCCTGCAATTCTCTTTATACCATTACTCCATCTCTCTGGTGGTCTACCTCTAGGTCGTGTTTTAGGTGGTCTCCAGTTCATGATCTTTTTGGTCCAACGTTCGTCCGTCCTTCTTGCAATATGTCCCGCCCAGCTCCACTTTAAAGATGCTATTCTTTCCATGACATCAACGACTTTTGTTTGTTGTCGAATCCATTGATTTGTCATTCTATCTCTGAGTGTAATTCCAAGCATACTTCGTTCCATAGCTCTTTGTGCCACTCTTAATTTATTTTCGGAAGCTTTTGTTAACGTTAACGTTTCCGCTCCATATGTGAGCACAGGAAGGACACACGTATCGAACACTTTACGTTTCAGACTATTGTTCATTTTGCTTTTGAAAATTAGCCTGAGTTTTCCGAACGCTGCCCATGCAAGACCAATTCTACGTTTTATTTCTGCAGTTTGGTTGTCTAGACCCAACTTCAATTTGTGACCTAGGTACACATAACTGTCGACTCGTTCAATGACAGTATCACCGATTTTAATGTCTCTGTCGTCGTCAATGTTTGTCATGATTTTCGTTTGAATCCTCATTCAGCTGTTGCAACATAATTTGCGCCTGATCTAGATCAGCTGCCATCAGGGAGATGTCATCTGCGAAACGGAGATTACTCAGGTACTCTCCATTTATGTTGATACCCATTTCACTCCAGTCTAATTTCTTTGTGTTTTTCTCCAGAATCGATGTGAATAACTTAGGTGATATGGTGTCACCCTGTCGTACACCTCTGCCAATTCTGAATTTTTCAGTGCTTTTATGAAGTTTTATACACTGATCTAACCATAAACATTCGCCAGGTGTGAGAATTTGAAGTTCATCAAACTTTCCGGCCTTTGACTGAAACATTATTTTTGTTTGGAAAGGTACAATGAGCCCACACACATGTATGTCCATAGCCTGCAGCGACAGTAAATCATGTATTAAAAAAACACCCTTTATCGACTTTTGTTGGAAGTTCCCCAGCCAATAAAAGAATATTAAAATGAAACGACTGCGGTTTTAGACTATTGAGGCTAAGGACTATCTGGGCATGTAAACAAAGAGTCGATAAAAATAGCTCCGACGGAGCCTGGTCCACTTTCAAAAAAATCCATCACAAAAAGTTGAAAAGTCGAATTTCCGTGTGACTTTTGTTGATCCGAGACGAAAACCCATTTTCAGCTTAGATCAACACAATTCGAGTGTCTGCCATTTGTATAATGGCTATTTTTAAGCTTGTTCGTAAACTTTACACTTACCAACAGTTCAAATGGAACAGCAATGTTATTCGATTCTATTAGACAAGTTTGATTGTTCGCTGAATTGACTAGATTGATATCACAGCCAATAGAATTGATAAATAGACAGCCAGGCAATAAATCCACTAAAATACTGCAAGATAATTTTCGACTCGGTGAACATTTGAATATTGGCGGTGGGTGTTCTACTCCACTTAATCTACGCATCCACCTCAGCTGAAAGAGCAATTTAGCGAAAAATATAAAATTTTAAATATAATTGTCATGCTTCACCTCTTCTTCTCTTGAACATGGCCAATTAACATCGATGGTCTTTTCTAGTTCAGTGCTTGTCGCCAGAATACTTTGAAGCTTCTCCGGAATAGTAAAAAATGAATTCGGATCGATTGTTTTGTAAGACAATGTGAATGGACTTTTCCGATTGTAAAGACAAAACATAATTACAGTCAGTATATAATCCAAACTCTTTCGACAAACATCAGGCCATATTTTACTCACAATTTAGAATTGAATTTGAGCTCGTGTTCCGTTTCATACTCCGCAGCCATTGGCAATTCTACGGACTGACCGTATCCGGCAAGGTTGTAATCGATGGTTGAATTTTTGTCTACAATAGTCGTGCTACTAATCATCATCGAACGACACACGAACAAAGGCCATATGGTTATGAAGATCCGTTGATTTTGAACATTTTTAGAGTTTTGATTGGAAATTGGTTCGCATTGCACTCGAACCCAGAAGCTGTAATGATGTTGACTGGTTGTTGTCGGAACTGATGAACACATAATTTTAGATTTAAATTTAGTATTAAGTTTTGCGAGTGTATTTGCCGTTATCATTCCATAGCTTTCTAAAAAGTAATTGAAAATGTATAGCATCTACTAGTGGAAGTACTCCGACTTTGCTCGGAAATGGAAATGCATGGATGTTGTCTACTACAATTTTTCTAGGTCAGACACAATGGTTTCATGGTAAACAATCGGTATAAAGAATTTCTCGGCCAAGAATATGTAACTACAGTCGACGTCGGTGAAATTTAGTCATGAATTTGTGTTAAAACCGTATAAAGAAAGACGTATAAGTATGAGTGGACGAGCTGAAAAACAGCTGAAGCAAATTTATGTCTACAAACAGTCCTCCGTCTAGTATGTTCAGCACCCTGGACCATTCAGCTCTCTATAGCCCCTTTTTTTACTTTACCGACATATGTACTTAGAGGCATCGATGCTTTACTGAAAACCGCAATAACGACCACGAATATGTTAGCTGAAAATAAAAATTAGTTTTGGTTGTAGCAGTTTGGCCAGCTCTGAGAAAACTGAGCAGTTTATGAAAATTTCGTTAAACTGCACACTTTTGTCAGAGCTGAGCATCGATGCCTCTTAAAGCAATTCAACTTCAACTTATATCTCGAAGAGGCGGCAAAATTAAAACCAACGGCTTTCGACTATTAGGCATTTTTTTTAAACCGAAAAACCGAATCAAACCTGGTTCAGAAGCATTAGAAGAATAGCTTGAAAAAAATTGTGGATTTGAGCACTATTTCACAGGACTATCAATGATTGACGCTGTCGGCAAGTCGGTCAATTCTGTCACTTCATCGAACAATATTTGCATGGACAATGTGATCGAAAATTTAATTACCCAGTAAGGTATTCGACCCCAGAAGCCAAAACCACCTTCAAAAAAATTCTTCGAAGCTTGTGTGGCTAGTGTGAGGTGATCAAAAACCGAAACCATGCACTTTTCTTACAAAAATTTCTCCAGTTACACGAGCCGTACAGGGTCGTGTGGGGTGTCATTATAAAAGTAATTGCATGTACTTTCGGGGCAAATAGAGCCTTATTGGGTTTAAAATTCATCCACATTGAGATATGTGCAGTTGACGTTTTCAACCGAAAAAAGACTGAAAACTTACACTTTTCTTACAGAAATTTTTCGAGTTACACGAAACGTTCATGGTCGTTAGGGGTGTCATATGAAAGGTACTTGCTTGTACTTTCAAGGAAAGAAGAGCTTACGGAAGTTTGGTTGCATCTGCGATTCAATATAAGCACTTAAACATTTCAACTTCTCATAATTCGTCGTGCGTCCAAACCCCAAAAAGACCCTATTTGCCCTGAAAGTACATGCAACCAGAAACCCTTTTTTTACTTTTCAAAAAACTAGGGGATCTATGGCGTGTAAAGTTTTTGAAATTAAAAATCAGTCTTCAAAAGCGAGCGCAAGAGCCAAATTTCTAACCATTGTCGACTCGCATTCAGTCTGTAAAATAAAGTACCTTTAACAAGCCAAGGAATGTTCTTCGATGTTTTGTGCAGAGGAATGTCGCCTGACCAGCCCCTACCATGTTTGTCAAACAATCTGAGGCTGAAAAATAAACATAATTCGATGATTGAGTAAGTAATGTAGACAGCTAAAATCTGCTACTATCATAATAAACAATGGGAAATCGGAATCTTGACGAGGAAAACGCTCTAAAATTGGGTTACTATTCCACGGTTCGCCTTCAAAATGCACACGAAATGGCGGACCTATGTTTTTTGACGTAACGCCATCATTGTACGATATTTAATTGATCTAATAAGTTCATAATTATCTAGTTACAAAATGTCTTATTTCTTTTAAGGCTCAGCCGTAAACCCACTCAGCTGGTCCACCTGATCATTTTATGAAAGAAAAAAAAAATCAAAATAACATATTGTGCTGTCGCCAGATCGATTTTTGAAAATTTCGTCGGATCCGGGCCCCGTCACATATATGGATTTTTGACGGTGGGCTCAGTGTCCATAAAAAGTTGAGTCCATATGGTAATCTAATCTCCAGACTTCACAGATTTTTTTACAAAAAAGATCGAGTTTAAAAAATACTACAATCAGTCGTCAAAGTTACCCAATGGTGATTTGAAGACTTTAATCTTGCTACAAAATTCGATGAAAATGTGCAAAAATATAAATTAAACGTTAAATTTAATTTAATTTAATTTAATTTATTTGTTGGTTTTGAGACCGTTCTAACAGCCTTTTACAGCCAATTACAAGTTCAGTCTGGACCACCGGCTTTACGTGACTTCCGAACCACGCCTCGAAGTATGTAATTACTCTCTGAGGAAAGTTAGGTGCGAAATTGATATCTCGCCTTAATGTAGGCTAGACATATGTACACAAATTCATCCTATTTGGGTTACGTCATACGATTCATTCAGTGTGTACATCGTTGCAGCCACCAAACACACCGCAACTACCCAAATTATGAAGCTTGAGTGAACTTAGGACGTTACCAATGCGATATAATCGCTAGAAAAATTCCATGCGGAATTTGTCTGTCAATATGCTAAATGGACCGCTGTGAGTCAAACAAAACATCTGATTTGATTTGGGACATCTAAATTTGATATTTATCTGACAAAAAGTTGTGATTTTGGTACATCGAATATTGGCGACGAAAGTTGGATTACCTCAAATCAATAATTTTTTAGCTTAGAATGTGTTCCCAGTTCCCAGGTTCTGAAAATACGAAATCTTTAATTTTAAATATTTTCTTGGAAAAGCCTCGCTGCACACGGTGCAAATAGTCACTTTATAATACTTTGGCTATTTGAACACGAAGCAAATAGTCTCTTTATAGTACAGTTTCTATTTTCACACGTTGCAAATAGCCAAAGTATTATAAAGTGACTATTTGCACCGTGTGCAAATAGCCAAAGTATTATAAAGTGACTATTTGCACACTGAAGAGCTTGGTACCAGAAACTGTATTTATTTCACGGAAACCGAATATTGTCAATTTTAGTAACTTATATTATTCAAACAGTTTCATATTACATATATTTTGGTAAGAAAATTGTTAAGAAAAAGCCATAAATGAAAAACCGAAAAGGCTGCAAGAAAATTTACAACGATTGAAAAAAAAATTACAAGTGAATCAGCGTGCAAGTATCTTTCGATAAATTATTTTGTTTTCAATTTCAATCGATAAATAGTTAACGTTACGAAAATGTTTCGGAAAAGATTGATGCCTCCTATTACAAAATCTACCCAGTATATCAGAAAAAGGAGTGACATTTCCTTTTACAAAATGTAACAATGAAGAGTATTACTTCTTCTACAAATGCTTCGAAAAGGAAGTGATATTTACTTTTACAGACTGTAACAATGAAGTGGTAATACTACATTCTACAAAATGCTACGATAAAGGAGTGATATTTCCTTTTACAAAATTCGTCGAAAGACAATATTAATAAAGTGAGTGAAGCTTACTTTTAGCGTGCAAATAGTCTCTTTAAAATACTTTGGCTATTTGCACAATGTGCATCAACCTATTTTCTTTTTGATTAGTAAATGGGGTTGTTTTGTGCACTAAATGTGAGTTTGCCGCTACGAGCGAAGCGAGCCCGGCAACATATCGTGTGCGCAAACCACTACTAACGTGTGAGCAACACGAAGTGGTGACGAAAATAACCCATTTTCTCAACTTGTGGCATAAATATCTATTCTTCGCTAGCTCGCTAACACATGTTTGCTGTACGTCAAAATTGTCAAAGTTCAGACGGCCCTGGCCCATTGTTATTAAATATCGGCACTTACTTCATGCAGAAATCCTTTTCTGGATTACTTGGTTGAACAATACTTGTAGACGTTTTGCCATCCAGTGAGAATTCCACAGCATCCTCTTTGTTTCTCGCATTTTTATATTGCACAATAAACGACTGTTCGCTCATGTTTAACAGCTCAATTTGTCCCCTAACTACGATCCGTTTTTGCGAAGCGGATATTTTCTTAGTTTTTGTGATCAAAATTCTATCTTCGTCCATTTTCAAAAATTGTACATCATCCTTTCCCACACACATTGGATCCGACGGACACCATTTGTTTTCGCCGAACGAAAATGCTATCTTCTGTTCCAGTTTATCGGTCCGGAATGCGTAGAGACAACATTCATTCGGTTTAAGATAAATCGATTCTTCTGTCAAATGTTGACCAAAATGTAACGGAACGCTGGTACAGTTACAAATTATGTATCGCATCACAAAGATGGTATGTGGTATGGTGTTGGTTAGCATTTGTCGCCATATTTGTTCAGTTACAGCCAACGAATGTCCAACGGAAGTTCCATATCGTATGCGTAGCTCATCTGTGACGACATGAATATTGACATTATCGGTATTCTCGTAATACAACTGTATGTTAACGTCTTCGATCAATGGTTGCATGACCAAATAGCTGTAGTCAATCACATTTGTACTGAACACGAAACTGGTCTGCAACGTTATGTTATTGTCGTAGAACAAACAAAAATGCGAATTCAATTTCGTTGCATTAAACTTAATAACGGTATGTGTATCGCTCGCATCACCGACAGCAGTAAACTGTCCCAGAACGCTTTTCATCGAACCATCCGATAAATTTAAATTATTTTTGATCGTCAACGAACAATGGGATACATCAGTAACCAACTGAATGTTTGGCACCAATACCGAACTGAATATGGAATCGATTCGGATGCAACCGACTAAGGCACGTGGATTTAGATGGAATATGTTCGAATCGGTGTCCCTGTTTAGGTAATCGTCTATTCCATGAGTGGTGAAAGGTTCTGACACTGATTTTAGTGACTTCTCCAATATTAATTGATTTTCGTCGCTCTCTTCGTCTTCAGATGAATTTTCCTCTTGGAAATATTGTCCGTCAATCGAGACGAATGGTTGGAAGACTACGATACGCCAAATTTCCGATGACACTCTTACGTTGGGCAGTTTCAGCTCTTGTACCTCTTTTTCGGACAGGACGAATTCACAATATACTATGAATGCGGTGTGTGGTTCGGAATAGTATTCCAAGCGGCATTTGATGCAATCGTTGGCTGGATTCTAAATTTTTTTTTAATTAATCACTAAAACGGAATGTAATCAAATAGCATTTCACGTACGAATATCGGAATCGGAAAAATCTGCATGTAGTGAAGCGTTCTAGGTTGAGGATATCGCCAACAAATGATACCGCCAGCCTTTGATATAATCTGTATTTGGTACGGCTGCGGTAATGTCTCATCGGAATTTGAATCAATAAACTGAAATGCGCCAGCCCTACAAACAAAATACGTTTGGTATAGACGGACACAATTCGACATAACTTTCGACTGTACCTCAAATCGTCCTGATAGTGCTCCTCCGATGACAAATTTGATGACGGTATGTGTCTCGGTATTTTTATGGGAACCAAATTTGAATAATCAATGAGAGGATGAGCGGTAAGAGTGGATGGTCGTAACTGCGTTTTGGCTACATATTTTTCCAAACAGGCAACGAACGAATTCCTTGCTTTTAGCGTTTGTACAATATTTTGCGGTGCAATGTTAACATCAATGCATGGCGAACTAATTTTACAAACCACCAGTGGCGCCTTCTTCCACTGTTCTTGCGTTAAAACGCAAATGACATTGACGGACAGTGGATTAACAATGACAAACCGATCCATTGACACAACCAGAGAATTGACGTATCCGTCCAGCGTCAAGCGCTTTGGATAATCGAACACATTTAGTTTGACTGCCATTTTCGCCAAATACAGCTTCAAACTAAATTCGTTTAGTACGGTGCAGTCCAGATCGGTTTCAGCTATGGAAAAATTAAATCGACTCGCATCTCGCAAGCCGTTTTTTATGTTCTGAATTGTAGTCGACGATGAAATCACGTTCCCCGGTTGGAATTCACCTTGTCCAACGTAGACACGGAGCAATAAATTAACTGATAACAGTTGGTCGAGAATTGCGGGCGAAAGATATAATCGCATTGGTCGATCGATGTGAATGTCTAAATTTTTGTCTCCACTTGGTGTCGTGTATTCTTTGTACAAGATTAACGACGGTGGTATGCCAAGGACATTTAAATTGCCTTTGTGCGTATCAAAGACGGTGATATTGAATTTGTCTTGCGCATCGGAATCATTCGAACCGAGTTTAAAACTCAAATCGAACAGTGACAATTGAATAGTTTTGTCCAGCGAACTTTGAGCGATCAGCATATTTGGCTGGAACAGTGTTATCGAAAACAGTGGATACCGGTGCGCGTCCACAGATGTTTCGCATTTCTGTAATGAGTGAATGTTTAGAGTACAAATGGGATGGTTTCCGAGTGATCCGGATGTACCTTGACTTGAAAAACGTTCAAATTGAATTTACCACCGACAAACGATACTTCAAAGGGAACGAATTTCGATTCAGTTTTAATGACGGACGCCCGCGACTTTATTCTCTTGTATTTTAGACCCGAATACCGTTCGAAGGATTCAAATCCAGAGTCGGTGAGATGATTGTCCAGATTTTTCGTGCCGGGTGCATTGTATTCGTTCTTCAAAAATGCCTTTGGCAGCGGTTCATTTTTGTTGGATGCTCTTCTAGATAGTGTTAGCTTGTTAACATTACTAGACTCTCGCATCTTTGGAATGGACCTAAAATGCTCGGTTCATTTGCTGCATGGAAAGAAATCCACTTCACGAACAAATACTTACTCTTGCAATTGCATCAAATTGCCCTGCAAAGTATGAAACAATTGTAGTTCCTCAGTTGTTAGGTCCACCATCAGATCAGATAAGCAATTGACTTCTATCGACTCGCCGCAAACTAACACATTTTTGAAAACAATGCACGGAGCGTACTGAACAGCCAAATTGAAGTTGGAAAATATTGCATTCACTTCAATCGATGGTTTCTCAGTTTTGTGGTTCCAATCGAATGCCGGATTCTCATAGTACATGGAATCTGACTCACTCTAAAATTAGATCAATTAATTGACCGTTTCATTGTGCAAACAGCGAAAGTGAACATCATCGCGAACGTACCGGATTCATAAATCGTAGAATTTCGTCCCATTTACCGCTCCCAACTGAAATTTTATTGAAAACAATTTCGTATTGTCTGTCCTCCACCTTTGACCCGGGCATATTCAAAATTCGTAGCTGAGCTGCCTTCGAATAAATGTCACACCGTACCGGTTTGCGGATCAGTGGATTTTCAACGGTTGGATTCACTGATACGGAATCAATCTGTGGATGGAATTCATTTAGTTGAACGTTATAAGCGAAAGTTTAACTGATCCGCTGGCCCACCTTCAAAATCAATACATTACACTGATCGGAAGCCTTTAGCGGTACAAATATTTGCATTCCTTTACTGTTAAAATAGACTAGCGGAATATCGGTCACACTAATCACATTCGTTGGCATTGATTCGGTGGGTTTATTTGAAACTAAATGGCCAACAATTGGCATGAATGTCGTCAACATTTCGATATCTAATTTCATGTCGATTCTTTGCATTGTGACGTTGATTTCCGTTATCGAGTCGTTCAAATTCAAATTTTCCTTTTTCTTTGTTTGCCACTTGGTGTGAACGTTCGATATCATCGCCTTGGTGAATGTCATTTCCAGGAATGTATCCAAATTGTCCCGTAATCCTTCCGAAATTGTGGTTAAACCCAACAGATCGTTACGGTCCCATTCGTCCTTCGTTGTGGATTTCGTTTTGCATGTACCAGTCAGAAATCCCACTTTCGTTTTCACTTTCACGTAAATGTCTTGATTATCGATGCTGGTGATGATATCTTCGAGTTCGATCGAAAACTTGTGACATTGATCACCTTTGCGACTGTGAAAATTTAGTGAGATTTTAGCCAATGTCCACTGAATCCATGTGGTTAGTTTGGATTGGAGAGTTTCTGTGGGGTGAAGTTGAATGATTACTGCGCTGGTGGAAAACCAAAAACTCAAAAATCGGATCGGCGGTGTCGCTTATGATTTCCCCGATACTAAGAACATTTTCTTTCTCAACACCATCGGTAGGGTCCTTCTAGGTCTCAAAAATGAATGTCTTTCGTATCGGGTAATGTAACAATTTTGGCCTTACAAGCAACTCAAAAAGACCTGGGACCTCGGCCTGTACGACATTTCTTACCTTCTTCCACTTGAACAGTATCATCGCTGGAATTCTCACTCTTTGTCTTTGTTGTACCGAAAAACTCCTTTAAATCCGAATGATAATTTGTGGTGTTCGATCGTTCGCATATCTCTAAGGCAGGCAGTTCAGTACGCTCATCAATACAGAACGTCGTCGTCATAACTTTATTTACAACGCCGATCGACGACATTAGGAAGGCAATCTGAAAAGAAGGAAGAATTTCATTAAAATTGGGCTGCTTCGAACGAAAGATCTTTTGTTAAACGATTGTCATTCACCTGTTCTTCGTAAAAGTTAAATTCAATTGGTTGCGTATCGATATGAATAGCAAACGAATGATCGTACACTGACTCATTTTCATCTTTACGTTTCCGTGTTAGGGCTATCGAGATCGTAGATTTGAATGGTGTCAATAGATCAAATTTGCTGTCGTTTTGGATCGTATAGCACGTTAAATCCGCGAGCGAACATATCCATGGAAATCCGTCTTTGTCGTGGTTCCACACAGCGTCCGGAATAATAATGGGAAATTTTTGCTCAAAATCGACGGTGTTATTTCGAACATGCGATGACTTAACGACCACGGTCGGTAGCCTAGACCGGATGTGGGTATATTTCTAGGGGGTCTGGAATGTTATCAAATTCAAAATTCTTACTTGAAGACAATGTGATTGATTTGCGGATTTTTCTTTTGTAAACTCGACAAGCTGCTGTTCGGATGCAAAAGCTTTAGTGGCTTGTTGGGTACTACCAGTGATAGTTCCTTCAGTTCAATTTGGAGAATCGAACAGCGAAAGATGTTTATCCTAAACGAAAATGTTGTTAACGGTCTAGCGTCACCAACACGAATTGAACTTACAAACTCATCAAATCAATACTGGTGTTCGGTGCTTGCTTAACAGACTTTGGTCGGTAAACGAGCGTCATTGTTGCGGTCGGCTCGGAGCTGGAATGCACAGATTCGGGACGGTTCACAGATTTCCTCGACACTTGCGGATGCTTTTCGGAAGTGAACGATCTCTTTGGAGATTTCGGAGCTTTGGTTTCTGCCAAAAAGTCACAAATAAAATATTTGCTGAAAGTTTGTTAAGAGTGATATCGCCAAATCTTCAGGTGATTGGGGGACAAGCGGTACCCGATTTTAATGAGCGATAGCTCGTTGGATTCGTTTTTCAATTCTAGGGAACACGTATCGTTCTTCTTCTTCTTCTTCTTTTTCAGCCTGTTTCTATCCACTGCTGGATGTAGGCCTCTCCAACTTCTTTCCATTTCGTACGATCCATTGCCATTTGCTGCCAGTTTGTACCTGCAATATTCTTAATTCCGTTTGTCCATCTCTCTGGTGGTCTACCTATAGCTCGTCTTTTATATGGTCGCCAGTTCATGATCTTTTTGGTCCAACGTTCGTCTGTCCTTCTTGCAATATGTCCCGCCCAGCTCCATTTCAGAGATGCTATTCTTTCCATGACATCAACGACCCTGGTTTGTTGTCGAATCCATTGATTCGTCATTCTGTCTCTGAGTGTTATTCCAAGCATACTCCGTTCCATGGCTCTTTGTGTCACTCTCAATTTTTCTTCGGATGCTTTCGTTAAAGTTAACGTTTCCGCTCCATAAGTGAGCACTGGAAGGACACAAGTGTCGAAAACTTTGCGTTTCAGACTATTATTCATTTTGCTTTTGAAAATTAGTCTGAGTTTTCCGAACGCTGCCCATGCAAGACCAATCCTACGTCTTATTTCTGCAGTTTGGTTGTCCAGACCTAACTTCAGCTTATGTCCTAGATATACGTAGCTGTCGACTCGTTCAATGACAGTGTCACCAATTTTGATTTCTCTATCGTCCCCGATGTTGGTCATGACTTTGGTTTTCGATAAGTTCATCTTGAGGCCAACTTTGTTTGCCTCTTCACTTAACTGTTGTAGCATAAGCTGAGCCTGACCTAGATTCGCTGCTATCGGTACAATGTCATCAGCGAAGCGGAGATTGCTCAGGTACTCTCCATTTATCTTTATTCCCATTTTACTCCAGTTTAACTTCCTAAAAACACTCTGCAGAATCGCCGTGAATAATTTCGGTGAAATGGTGTCACCCTGCCTTACACCTCGGCCAATTCTGAATTTCTCCGTGCTCTTATGAAGTTTTATACATGAAGTAGCATTTTTGTACACATATCGAATTGTGTTGGAGTACCTTGAGTCTACTCTACATTCGTCTAATGCGTCCAATATCGACCATGTTTCCACTGAATCGAAAGCTTTTTCGAAGTCTATGAATAGCAAGACTATGTCGATGTTGTATTCACGACACTTCTCAATAAGCGTTCTCATCACTTGCAAATGGTCGTTTGTGCTGAAACCAGATCTGAAAGCAGCTTGTTCAACAGGTTGGTAGAAGTCGAACTTGTTAGTGTTCCTCTTCGTAATGATTTTCATAAACAACTTGTAGAGTGTTGACAATAGGCTTATGGGTCGGTAATTTTCCAGCTTTGTTATGTCTCCTTTTTTATGCAGCAATGTAATTACCGCATTTTCCCAAGCTTCTGGTACTTCTTCCCATTGGAGACATTGATTAAACGTATCGTTCACTTTTTCTAAAAAAAATGTCTTCTGTGAAAAGCGTTCAAAAGTGAAGACATGTCAGAGGGTACCGAAAGCAGTTTTTCGACAATAACTCAAGAAAAAATTATTTCTTATTGTTTTCTTGTGATGTGGAATCAGCAACTAATTTATAGTTACTGTGTAAATAGTGTCACTCTCAAGCTTTGTGTAACCGATGTAAAGAAAGTTTGACGTAAAATATCTCCGAAAAAGAGCCAAACATTAAATTCCTTTGGACTGGTCTTTTTAAAAAATGCTAACTTAACACTTTCACACACACCCCTCCTCAACAAAAAAGAAGTTTTTCCGAAATGCACCCAAAAACTAAGAACGCACATCGATTCAGGGACCTATTGGGAGCTCAGAACAGCATTCAGTAAAATCGGACCATACAAAATTTTTCATTTCATGAAATTTCATGCACCCCTCTGAAACCGTTTTGTTACAAAAGTTCCGTGAGTGAACATATTTGATCGAAGTTAATTTTTATCTTATAGTCAGAGGTCATACCTTTCTAACGATACCCCACTCAATGTATTTCATGTGAGAAAAATCACTTTGTTGACTTGAAAATTGTCGTGAAGTCGCCAACTCGAAAATAGAGTAATCAAAGAAAGTATAGTATTCATTTTCGTAAATTTGTCTTTAAAAAACGTTTTGTCTACGTTCCTTATAAGCCAAATAAAATATGAAAAATATGAAGACTCAATATGACTGTCCTAACTATTAGCCTGTTTTCGAGTTGGCAATTTCACGACAATTTTCAAGTCAACAAAGTGATTTTTCTCTCATGAAATACATTGAGTGGGGTATCGTTAGAAAGGTATGACCTCTGACTATAAGATAAAAATTAACTTCGATCAAAAAATGTTCACTCACTGAATTTTTGTGACAAAACGGTTTCAGAGGGGTGCATGAAATTTCTGAATGCTGTTCTGAGCTCCCAATAGGTCCCTGAATCGATGTGCGTTCTTAGTTTTTGGGTGCATTTCGGAAAAACTTCTTTTTTGTTGAGGAGGGGTGTGCACACTGTCGACTTTATTGTCCATTTACTTAACAGAACAATCTTTGCAAGTTCAACTTTCATCTTTTTTAAATGTGGGATTTAACCAATCGTAATGATGAGCGCCAGTACAAATAATTAACAATTCCCGCAACTACGGCAATAATTTTTTATCGTCTACTATTCTTTTGCCTTATCAATAAAAAAACGCTTCGCCAGTATATGTCGTTAAAACAGATCCAATGTCAGTAATATTAAGAGAAAAATAAAAAGTTAGCGCTAGCGTAAAGCACATGACTTCAGGACTCCGGAACAGTAATTATTTTTTCAATTGGACCAATATTTGCTACGCGACAGGAGTTTGGAAAACCGTTTGCTCCCACTTGATAATATCGTTTTTCCAAACTCCTGTCGTGTAGCAAATATTGGTTCAATTGAAAAACTAATTACTGTTCCGCACCCCTGAGGTCATGTGCTAACACTTTATTTGACTAAAATCCTCCGAGAAAAAATTAATAATTTTTCTCTTGATATTACTAACATTGGATCTGTTTAAGACGAGCTATAGGTAGACCACCAGAGAGATGGACAAACGGAATTAAGAATATTGCAGGTACAAACTGGCAGCAAATGGCAATGGATCGTACGAAATGGAAAGAAGTTGGAGAGGCCTACATCCAGCAGTGGATAGAAACAGGCTGAAAAAGAAGAAGAAGAAGAAGAAGGATCTGTTTTAACGACATATATTCGCGACATAGCGAAACGTTTTTCTATTGATAAGGGAAAAGAATAGTAGACGATATAAAAATGACTGTCGTAGTGCCGTTCCAGCAAGAAGGAAAAAATCTTCATTTTGTCACCAACTTTTTTTCCACGACTTCTGTAGGCTTGCAGCACAAAATTACTGGGTTAATTTATATGTGAAACGATAATGGGTGAGGCCAGTTACAACACCGCATACTCAGTTCCGTGGAACATCGAAGCTGCAGGGAATCCGGACTCTCCGAACATTCACTATATTTTTAGTCATAATTCTCGTGGATCTACTTGCACCAAAATAATTTTTTCTTGAGTTATTGTGGAAAAACTGCTTTCGGTACCCTCTGACATGTCTTCACTTTTGAACGCTTTTCACAGAAAACCATTTTTTTTTAGAAAATGTGAAAGATACGTGTTCCCTAGAATTGAAAAACGAATCCAACGAGCTATCACTCATTAAAAGCGGATCCGCTTGTTCCCAAAGTTAAAAAAATCACCTGAAGTTTTGGCGATATAACTCTTAAAAGCTTACATCGGACAACAGTACTAACCTTGTCGCTGTAAGTATTCCGCCTGATAATCGAAGAATTCCAACAGAACGGGATCGATGTTAAAGTCAATTACGTGAAAGCATAGCTTTACCATTGGCGGATGTAGCAAATTCGTCGCATTCGTTGGTAACTGGCATATGAATTTCACAACATCAATGCTGTCATTTCCCGTGCACAAAACCATTGATTTCGCCAAAAATCGCTGATCTTCCGGCATCGATTCCATGACCTTCATTGTGTAAGTATAACCGTAAAACGATTGCATGCTGCCAGTGATGCCGATAGTGTGCTCAAATGTTGTGACAGCAGCGTAAATACGGCCAAAATATAGATCCAGAATTACCAAATCCTTCCTGTGCATGTCCATGAGAATGGATGACTCGAAAAGGAACGAATTAAGATTTCCCGTCGACAGCGAATTCACCAAATAACGCAGCAAAATCATTTGTGGCTTGTTGCACTTAACCATCATTTTGTCGACGTTAACATTGCATTGGATTGTGGGTAATGTGATTTTCTGCCAAAATTCCGGTTTGATTAATTGATTCAGAGTGATGTTGGCACTGGGCACATGAAGTACGTTATGTTTGGCCAAACCGCAAACGATATTCGCTGAGAGCTTTTTCGCATCACAGTTCCATTTGGTGTATGAGTGATCCAGCAGTTTTTCGGCAGGAGCAGGAAGTTGACAGGCTGTATGAACTAACCGTTGAGGATAGTAGGGTTGTGTGCATTTGGCACTGATTTCCTGGCATTCAAGGGTGAGCAGTGGCATCAAATAATTGTCGTTTTTTATCTGAAATTAAAACAAATTTTAATTTTACATTTCACTGAGCCACATAAAGTCGACGTACCTTAATCTTAGATTCTTCCCGTTCGACAATCAATTCAATTGCCGGCTGCATAATTTTCAGTTGAAATACTTTCAGTGGTATGTCGCTCATCAACGCATCGTAATCTTCAGTCAATGGTGGACTCAATTGGTTCAATGTGATCGCACACTTATCGTCGCCGTACGGCACATAGTCATACGAGTCCAAATATTCCTTTAACGCATCCATGATGTGAATGAAACTGCTGCAATACTTAAAGTTAAATGGTCCAACCACACACCGCACACAAAAACTTTCCGACAAATTACTGTACTCCAAGTCACTGCCCAATATCGATGATCGGGACATATCGTCGGGGACGTCAATGTAGTGTACAACATCGAAGCTAAGCGCCGGCGTTTTTCCCATGGCCGAATCATTCAACGGTTCAGCATAGTATGATTCCCACGAAAAATCATAATTTCGATTTTCTCCTTTATTTTCCAATGAATTGGGATCCTGAAGTGAATCATTCAAAAACAATTTGTGGTCAAACGGAACGTCGGCCGACGTGTGAATAGCGGTGATATTGTGCTTTTTGCCGCAAGTGCACATCCCCAGTGGATACACACCGATGAACGATATTCCGCCTTTCATGCTGAACCACCGGTTGCCCAGTGTAACTACATCCGCATAGATGCCACTGACCGAAATCCGTAAAATTGGATGATATTTGATTTTCTTCGTTGATTGGACGATATTGTCGGTGGTGTATTCTTGCGACTTTATCGTAATGCTAAAATTAGTGACATACAAGCCAGCATGCAAGTAGTGACCTTTCTGTTCATCTTCGTCGTCCTCATTTTCAACCGGAAAAATCGATGGAAGCATATTCCAGGCCCATAACAGCATCGATTCACCATTTTCCTCGTCGCCATATTCGTCGTCGGTGGCTGTATCCATCTGATGAACATTCGGTGTACCCTCTTTTAACGTCATTCCCAGCACAAGCAATCGAATGAACATTGGATATTGTTGTGCCGAAATGTTCAATTCAATGTTGTCGGTGAAGACATCGATTCTGGTTAACGATGACTTGTGTAGCGATGACAAATTGTATTTTCGCAACATTCGTATCTGCAGTGAACAACGATACAAAATCGGCTCCTGACAAACATCAATCTTTCCCATTGCATTTCGTTTATCCAAGCAAATGGTCAGATCTGTGATGCTGATGACTTTTTTCAGAAATACTTTCGTTGGGCTTATGTCAATAAAGGCTGGTTTCCAATCATCGTCGGCTGAATCGAACGACAGCAATTGGATGTTCATCGATACAACAATGTCCTCTTCCACGTACTTCAATATAATGTTGTGCAGCTTCAGTGATATATTGTTGGCAATTTTGTTTACCAAACTGGCCATGTAACCAGGCAGCGGCTGATCAACATCAGTTTTCGTTGACTTTTTTCGTTTCGGTGCCGATACGTTCGAATCGTTTTTTAGTTTTAAGACAAATTCTAAAAGTAAAGACAAAAAAATTTGAAGAATGATCGCGACAGCTAAACAAATGTTTTACAATGGGGCTCACCTATCGTATTGATTGTTATTTGAATAGGTTCCGATGCAATTTTGGTCCATGGCACTTTTACCGTCAATTCGTGAATGTGACCAGAAACGAAATTGAATGGCAATTGAAGTTCCTCTTCCAACACATCCAATCGAACATCTAAATTTTGAAAAACCACCTCACCACCCCACAACGACACCTAAAAATTTATTTTCAAAAAAAATGTTCAAAATCTTCCACTGTATAAGTATACCTGGGCATCTCGCGGTCGGAAGTCCTTAACATATTTGTCAATATGACTGAGAATAATGGGCGTTATATATGATTCAATTCGGAACATATTATTTTACAACTGTTTAAATCATATTTGAAGTAAAAATCACTTCTTTAATTTCACGCAGAAAAAAAAACATTTCACTGATGTACATGTCACAACAAACTTCAAAACGAAAAGTGTACGCAGCCGATTCCAGCAGCATACAACAATTTTTATTTTGGTTGACAATGCCGCCAAATTTCACATTTTTAAAGATGATTTTTGAATGAACCACAATAAAACAAATGAAACGCAGATTTTGTTTAGACCCGTACGAAGTACTGGGGTCTTATAGGTTTACGCATACGTTTGTAACACGTCGAATTGGACTCCCTGAGTAAGGGGAAACCTATTGTGGTTGTCTAGAGATGCCAAATCAGTGAAAAAAAATGTCCGTCTGTCCGTCTGTCTGCACGATAACTTGAGTAAAACGCATCCGATTTTGAAAATTCTTTTTTTTTCCCGTTTGGTAATGTCAAAAGACAGGCTAAGTTCGAAGATAAGTGATTTTGGATCGACCCCTCCCGAGCTGTGGCCCAATAAGTGCTTTACGGTTTTTCGAAGATATCTCCGGACATTCAAACGTTACACTTGTAAGTGATACGTCAAATAAAAGGTATTTACAATACCGATCGACAAAAGAAAAGTTTATGGAAATCGGATGACCGACTTGTGAGTTAGACCCCTTGGTGTGAAACAGGCACAGGGCGGCAAGCAATTTTTGCTTGTAGGTCGGCCAAATTTGAACATATTTCGTCTGTTTTCACTTTATTAGATAGGTATTGACCGTACCAATCAGGGGAAAAAATGTTTTTGAAATTATGTTCTCCGGAGCGTGAGCTAGGTCTCTTGGAGTGAGCTCTTATCTGGCTACTCGGAAGTACAGTGAACGTGGTGTATTTTGACAATATCTCGAGTAAATTTTGACCGAATTTCATGAATTTTTTTTTGTTTGAAAGGTATTAACGAATGTAAAGCGTCGGTACTATTTCCGGTCTCCTAACAAAATGGCTGCCGGCGGCCACATTGGATTTTATTAAAAGTGATATAAAGTGGGAAAAATGATGCTTAGAGAGTTTCTGTTAACATGGAAATAATGTGTTAAGTGTGAGGGGTTTCAGGGATTCCATATATGGACATCTATATATACCTATATACAGCTATATTGAGCTATATACAGGCATATAGAGCTATATAATAGCATATTCCTCTGTGAAATGTTTATTTACAGTGAAATATAGGTAAATATAGCGGTATATAGCTGTTTAAATAGGAATTTATGAAATTTGACTTCGTACGGGGCTGTCTATATTGCCTCCGGCAATTTATTTGTATATGATAACAAGGGAAAGAGTGGATAATGCAAGTGATTTAAAAGGAAGAATAGTTTTTCAGTAGAGAATGAAGTAAAAGAAATGAAGAGTTTCACAGTAAAGGCTTTTGATACGAATAGGTGTTTCATACGGGTCGGCGTTAGCTATGTTTTTTTTGGTCAAGTTGAATTTTAGTGTTTTCATATTACTACCTTTGAGGGTATTTTTATTAACACGTAGGGGATAATGCTCGAGCTGGCACTTTAGGCACGCCGGAAAGTGCTAAGGGGGTCGAGGTAAAGATTTTGGTTCAGAGAAATCATCAAAAAACGAATATTTTTGCGCTCAAATGTAGGCTACAAAATTGCCAAGGGGTGAGCGCTCTTAAGATCTATGTACCCTTTGCAAATTTGTAGCCTACATTTAGGTGGAAAATTTTAATTTTTTGAGGATTTCTCTGAACCAAAATCTTTTTTTGAAAAATTTAAACCACTAAAACGCAAAAATGTGTTTCTTTTAAAGGAAAACATGGTTTGTGAGTTTGTGAAACCTGTGCAGATTACATAAATTTACATAAAAAAGTTTCTCCAAGTATGATAAGTTATCACCCAAAAACCAATTTTTCGTTTGAAAGTAACACATTTCTGCGTGCTTTAATGGTTTTACTTTTTCAAAAAAGATATTGGTTCAGAGAAATCATCAAAAGACAAATAAGTTTCAACGGATTAGTGAACCTAACTGCCGTAATTTGCATAACTTACTTTTGTTCGTAGACATACTAATGGTTTTTATCGTTCCGGAGTGAGTATGTCATACATTAAACGGTTCTGTATATAAGCTTTTCGCAATTCCGGTCCATAATCATCACCTTTCCATGCATCCATTTAATGTCGTTTTGAAGGTATTTATTTCACTGTATTCCCGGGACACAGTGCGATATCAACTTTTTTTCGCACGATAAAGAACCTATTACCTTCAACGAAGGCTAAATTTTTATAAATAAAAATCTTGCGTTGACCAGAAATCTCCGACACCAAAAGGTTTTTGATCACAAAGCAGCGACTATAGCCATTCGGCTATAGAGTCACACAATTATACCGAACGTATTGTTGAAGCGTATATACTAAACATTGACTACTCGATTTCATTCAACGCGTCTCTTTACATCACATTGCAATGTGTATTATAATGCAGCCTTCTTGATCGTTCAAATGAATTTCTGTATACACAAGAATTTTGGAACAAAATGTAGGACAAGTTTTGCATTGGAAAGGTGATTATGGCCCGAAATTGCGAAAAACGTTGTATCTACCACGGTAGGTATGCCGGTATTTTTTCGCACACGACGTCTAGTGCGAAAAAATACCTTCATACCTACCTTGGTAGATCAATAACTATTATATGATATGATACATTAATCTATCGTCGACCGCGACCCGTTCCTAGGGAGTTTTGTTTTACTCTGCATTTAAATGAAAGAAACTAAACTGTTCAATTGTTGTGTTGCATTCGCATATATGAAAGAAACTTGGAAAAAAATCCTGACCCCAACGAGAACCAAACTCGGAAACTTTGCGTGAAAGCAAGCCGTGCTAACAATTTGACCACTGAGTCTTCGAATATGTACGAATTGCTAAATTGCTAGTTGGATTCTCGCGGCTAATGTGATTCAATTCGAAAAGTACATAACGTGTACGACTCATGGCGTAGTGTGTGTGTAGTTGTTATGTGAACCATTTCTCTTGTATTTTGTTTACGATGAAAATAATTAAATTTCGACTAAACGGATTTCAATTAAACAAAATGCCAGTGTGTAGTGCGTGATCTCAGGACTTCTGTAAAGTAATTAGTTTTTCAATCGGATTAATATCTGTCGAGATACAAACCTTTGAAAATTCGATCTGATCAACATGTACGACGTAAGAACCAATGAAAGTAAATAGATAGGTATGGCCAAACGTTCAAATTTGTTCTAGCCGGAGCACATACGGATTTGCATGGCACCACCTCAAACGAACTCATTTCTAGTGCAAATTTCCACTAGAAATGAGTTCGTTTGAGGTGGCGCCATGCAAATCCGTATGTGCTCCGACTTGTATGGACTGGCCATACCTACTTATCTACTTTCATTGGTAAGAACACGTTTTGTTGAGTCATACGTCGAAACAGATATCGATAAAATGAAATTAGTTTGAAGGGATTCTGCAAGTCTACGTGCTCTAACCGATTCGGCTACTGAGACTTCGAATGAAATGGATTTGTCGACACGTTTTGTTTTGCACAATGTGTGTGTGCATGTGTGTATCAGTATATTTTGCAGTTTTCGTTTATGTATGACATACTCACTTCGGAACGATAAGATCATATATGTACTTGCAGCATACACTCGAACGTTACACTTCTGTACGTAACACACACACTCGCTAACGCTCGTTCGTGTTATGTACAGAAGTGTAACGTACTCGTTACTGCTCCAAGTACATAATAATTATTATTACATACGCGCGGTGTTCGGATGTCAAAATTACTTAACTAGTAGTTTAATTCAAAAATTACACTTCAGGTCTACGTTGTTGTCTCGTTTTCGCTTATGTGATAAAATAGAGTACACACTTGTCACTATCAGTCTCGGCAAGCCTCGACTTCTTCGTGACAAGTGTGTAAATTACACTGTAATATATATTTTCTATTTAACGTTTTTCGGGAATTAACTCGAGCACAAGATTTGAAAATTCAACGAAGAACTTTTATTCAATTGTTGTTTCATTTACTTAGTTTGTTTGTTTGTTTTAATTATTTTAATGAAATGATTTGTAATGAAACTTAATTGTAATTCCCTTGACTGAAAGTCAGGGTCTCTCACCAGAAATTACCGAAAAATGTGGGTAACAAGAAGGTTCACTGTGATTGGATAAGCTATGTAGGGCTAAGGGTCTGGAAGCTATCCGAGAAAAACGGGATTTTATACTGTTGATTATAGCCTCAATTAAAAAAGATTACTTTGATGAAATTTGATTTTGTTTAGTAGTGTGGGAAAAAGCTTTCGATTCAGTGGAAACATGGTCGATATTGGACGCATTAGACGAATGTAGAGTAGACTCAAGGTACTCCAACACAATTCGATATGTGTACAAAAATGCTACTTCATGTATAAAACTTCATAAGAGCACGGAGAAATTCAGAATTGGCCGAGGTGTAAGGCAGGGTGACACCATTTCACCGAAATTATTCACGGCGATTCTGCAGAGTGTTTTTAGGAAGTTAAACTGGAGTAAAATGGGAATAAAGATAAATGGAGAGTACCTGAGCAATCTCCGCTTCGCTGATGACATTGTACCGATAGCAGCGAATCTAGGTCAGGCTCAGCTTATGCTACAACAGTTAAGTGAAGAGGCAAACAAAGTTGGCCTCAAGATGAACTTATCGAAAACTAAAGTCATGACCAACATCGGGGACGATAGAGAAATCAAAATTGGTGACACTGTCATTGAACGAGTCGACAGCTATGTATATCTAGGACATAAACTGAAGTTAGGTCTGGACAACCAAACTGCAGAAATAAGACGTAGGATTGGTCTTGCATGGGCAGCGTTCGGAAAACTCAGACTAATTTTCAAAAGCAAAATGAATAATAGTCTGAAACGCAAAGTTTTCGACACTTGTGTCCTTCCAGTGCTCACTTATGGAGCTGAAACGTTAACTTTAACGAAAGCATCCGAAGAAAAATTGAGAGTGACACAAAGAGCCATGGAACGGAGTATGCTTGGAATAACACTCAGAGACAGAATGACGAATCAATGGATTCGACAAAAAACCAGGGTCGTTGATGTCATGGAAAGAATAGCATCTCTGAAATGGAGCTGGGCGGGACATATTGCAAGAAGGACAGACGAACGTTGGACCAAAAAGATCATGAACTGGCGACCATATAAAAGACGAGCTATAGGTAGACCACCAGAGAGATGGACAAACGGAATTAAGAATATTGCAGGTACAAACTGGCAGCAAATGGCAATGGATCGTACGAAATGGAAAGAAGTTGGAGAGGCCTACATCCAGCAGTGGATAGAAACAGGCTGAAAAAGAAGAAAGAAGAAGAAGAAGTGTGGGTAAATCAGATAAGTTTGTTTTCGATGTGCATGAAACTAGTAGGAAGAATAATTTCAACATTCGATGCCCAGCTTTTAACGTGTAAACATCTATTTCTAGTGAACTACTAACATCTTGATAGTTGACTAACAAATTGTTAGTCATTTATCACGTAGGTAGTTTTTTACTCCCTTTACAACCACATCTTACGCCTGCAAAATGCCTGTTAACAAATGAGTACACTTTGATTAAAAAGGTACTGCACATTGATTCACATACGTATCAACAACATAGGAAATTCACTAGCAAGTTTAGCTCCGCATTATTTGTGATCCACTGAGGGTTTCTATCTTTGTTTAAATATTTTGCTCATACTTTTATAACCGAAAATAAATCTTGATATATCCTTCAAGATACGGTACTTTAACGGAGATTTCTTTAACGTGGATGGCATTTCAAACGGCCTTGAAGATGATCTCACATTTGACGATAAATCAAAACCATTTTATGTCTATTAACACTTGACTATATTTATTTTCATCATTTTTTATTTTGCACGTACAATACATTTATGAACGTTACAGAGAGAGGTACATTAAATTCTCACATTAAATTTTGGATTTTTTTCAATAAATTTAGGATCATGCTGATGCTATTTTAGTACTTATTTTGTGAACTTATTATTCATTAGAATTGAAGTACATTTGTTTTATTTTATTTTTGTTTCAATATATCTCTCTTTTTATTTCCTATAATTCGCTTTCTGTCTCTCTCTCTATCTATCTTTGTCTATATATCGGATGTACTCTATCGTACTTGGTCTTTGATCTGTGTTAAAGTGCCTTTTGGCGAATAAGCTCCTGATTTCATAATTGGAACCAATAATACAACTATACAATCTACAATGAGAAAGACTTATAACTCAGAATAAAAAATAGAATTTTTGCGTACTTCTAAATATATTATTTATTGTCAGTTAAAAGTCTTTACGCAGCAGGCAGTAGCTGAATCAATTGCACGGATTTTATGTTGTGATACAGTGCGAGAAAAAGTCACATTTTCAACGGATTCACGCCGTAAGTGCGCCTCAAAATTTGAATTTTAAGTGAACGAATACATAAAATGAACACTTGAGAATGGGACGTTGCGTAAGATAGATCTTCGTATGCTCCATTTTGAATTTGTAGCGCACTTACGGCGTCAATATAATCCAATTTATGTTATCTACATACGATTTCCACGTTCAGTTCGTGAAAAATGGTTGAAAAATGACTGAAAAATCGACAATCTGCAAAATGATTGAAAAATTTCGGCGCGAAGTTTTAAATGTGCGAATCAAAGTCTCTAAAGTGCGAAATATTGAATTTCAACTAATAAATTATCAATTAATCACATGAAGCAGAAACTTTAATTCTCACATTCAAAACTGCGCACCGCGCAATCATTTTCAATCATTTTGCAGTATGTCGATTTTTCAGTAATTTTTCACAAACTGTGTACTCGCCTTATACATGTCCATAGGTAAATGTCGTTTACTTTACTCGTAAAGTAAAACGTTATACTTTACACGTGAAATAATTTGATATCTCGTATCTTCTTCTTCTTCTCTTCTTTTTCAGCCTGTTTCTATCCACTGCTGGATGTAGGCCTCTCCAACTTCTTTCCATTTCGTACGATCCATTGCCATTTGCTGCCAGTTTGTACCTGCAATATTCTTAATTCCGTTTGTTCATCTCTCTGGTGGTCTACCTATAGCTCGTCTTTTATATGGTCGCCAGTTCATGATCTTTTTGGTCCAACGTTCGTCTGTCCTTCTTGCAATATGTCCCGCCCAGCTCCATTTCAGAGATGCTATTCTTTCCATGACATCAACGACCCTGGTTTGTTGTCGAATCCATTGATTCGTCATTCTGTCTCTGAGTGTTATTCCAAGCATACTCCGTTCCATGGCTCTTTGTGTCACTCTCAATTTTTCTTCGGATGCTTTCGTTAAAGTTAACGTTTCCGCTCCATAAGTGAGCACTGGAAGGACACAAGTGTCGAAAACTTTGCGTTTCAGACTATTATTCATTTTGCTTTTGAAAATTAGTCTGAGTTTTCCGAACGCTGCCCATGCAAGACCAATCCTACGTCTTATTTCTGCAGTTTGGTTGTCCAGACCTAACTTCAGCTTATGTCCTAGATATACGTAGCTGTCGACTCGTATCACGATGAGTAAAAGTACCTCGAGCTGAAGCCCTCTGATACTTTTACTCATCTGGATACGAGATATCAAATTATTTCACTTGTATAGTAATGTACTATTATATGCTTCCTACTGCGGGACGAAAGAAACAAATGTAAACCCACTGGCCGAAAGTGACAGATATGTAAGCCCACGCGGCGAAAGCTTCACTTCCGCCCCTTTGGCTTTCAATTTTCTGTCACTTTCGGCCCTTGGACTTACATTTTTAACTTTCGTCCCCAGTAGGCAGCATATAATAGTTATTTATCTACCAAGGTAGGTATGAAGGTATTTTTTCGCACTAGATGTCGATTGTCGACCCGAGGCGAAGCCGAGGTCGACAAGACGTCGTGTGCGAAAAAATACCGGCATACCTACCGTGGTAGATACAACGTTTTTCGCAATTTCGGGCCATAATCACCTTTCCAATGCAAAACATGTCCTACATTTTGTTCCAAAATTCTTGTGTACACAGAAATTCATTTGAACGATCAAGAAGGCTGCATTATAATACACATTGCAATGTGATGTAAAGAGACTCGTTGAATGAAATCGAGTAGTCAATGCTTAGTATATACGCTTCAACAATACGTTCGGTATAATTGTGTGACTCTATAGCCGAATGGCTATAGTCGCTGCTTTGTGTTCAAAAACCTTTTGGTGTCGGGGGTTCGATTTCTGGTCAATGCAAGATTTTTATTTATAAAAATTGAGCCTTCGTTGAAGGTAATAGGTTCTTTATCGTGCGAAAAAAAGTTGATATCGCACTGCGTGCCTTCAAATACCTTCAAAACGATATTAAATGGATGCATGGAAAGGTGATGATTATGGACCGGAATTGCGAAATAGTTATTTTCATGTGTCGGGGCCGAAAATGAGGGAGTTTCGAGATTTTTCTCGGGTTTTCGACCCCTTACATGACATTTTTTTTTAGTATCTGTTTTGGACGATTGATGTTAGGCACTTTCGCATGTAGCCCTCACTTCGTTTGGGCTACAACTCGCGAAATTGCCTAAAAAAGTTCGTCCAAAACGAATTGTGTGTCTGTTTTGGACGATTGAAGTGAGGGCTAGACGCAATGTGCCTAACATCAATCGAACATCAAGTTTTCATGTAAGGGGTTGAAAACCAGAGAAAAATCTCAAAACTCCCTCATTTTCGGCCCCGACACATGAAAAACTTAATAAATACGTAACTCTTTCGGCCTCCTCGATCGATACTTAACTCGACCATATTTATTTAAAAGTTCAATGACAGGTTAAAAATTGATTAATCTCAATCTTAAATTTTCTTCAAAATAAAAGTTTAAATTTTCTTTGAAATTCTCGAGGGGTCAACCAACCAATCGATTTGCTATCTAATGCAACTCTTTTTTTTCATAAAAATATTTTTTTTAACTTGTCTGCAACTCTTTCACTTCCAAAAATGTAAATAAAATCAGCAAAATTTCCTTTATTTTGATCTTACCACAGCAACATTGTCCGATGTTTTCTAATGACTTTTTTTTAAGATTTTGCAGAAGCAACGCACCAGCATTTTATAAAACATAAAATATAAAATTTTGACAGAACTGGAATATCGATGAATGATTCAGTAATTTGATAATAATTACCACTAAGGTGTTCTCTGATTGTAGAGGCATTGAACTGGAGAAAAATTATTCGCATTTGTAAATAGTTAATGACAATCGAAGAAGCGCTTTCATGTCATTGCACCGGAGCACTTGTTCGACGTTCGATGGTTCAACTTTGGTGGTAATTACTATCAAATTATTCAACTATTCGTCGATACTCCAGTTGCATAAAAGTTTTATTCTTTATGCTTTATACTGGAGTATAAAAACTTAAACTGGGGTCGAGTCGGGTTGGCTTATTATTTATGTTTGTTAGAATTGTATTTTGGCGCAACTCTTTTTTTTCGCATGCAACTATATTTTGCAACTTTTTTTTAACGTGCAACTCTTCAAAGTAGTTGCCCCTCGGGAATTCGTTTGCCTAGTGTAGCATCCAAGGAATGAGCATCGATATGATTATGATATAATTGTTAAAAACGCTTCTACAAAATTGTCAATTCTGTTTGAGTCAACCGAAGTTTTAATGTAAAACATTTTTACGTGTTACGGCATGTTTCATTTCCATTGCCTAATCACGTAAAGCATTGTACTTACGAGGTTCCAATTTGTGTATTTGATAATTGGGGTGTTACAGCCCGACCCGAAGGCGAGGGCTGTATTCCCCACTTGTCAAATAACCTCGGAAGTAATATACTATTAATGCAAAGTGGACGGTTGCAGGTTGCAGGTACAAACTGGCAGCAAATGGCAATGGATCGTACGAAATGGAAAGAAGTTGGAGAGGCCTACATCCAGCAGTGGATAGAAACAGGCTGAAAAAGAAGAAGAAGAAGAAGAAGGACGGTATGTTGATATTACTGAACAATGTAGCCGGTATGAAAGCTATTAATGAAACACTAACACATGGACGTCAGCGGACAATATTTCTTTTTTTTAATTAAAAATAGTTGTTCTACCTCGATGACATAGAACACGCATGTAGTTGGGTCCATTGTACTCACTATTATGTTTTGATAGACATTTGATGTTGTATGGGACTTTACAGTGTAGTGAGGTAAATCCTCGGGTCTATATCCAGGGATGTATTTTTCAGACTGTTCCTGAAATTTCATTTTCTTTCACAACAAATGTGATAAATGCTTGATAACGTTTGTACTGCTACTTCCAACTGATCTGAAGATGTATTGAAATATCATAAGGGATCATATTCCGCATTTTCGTGCGATATGTTGCAAAACTTCTGCGTATTCGTACATATATATGTAACCTTGATATACACACCATGATGTGCGTAACTGTTTCGATTTCGAAAAAAACCAAGCCATCAGGAACATTTGAATCAGGCTTGATATGAGACCCGACATTGAGCCTTGCGGCAATAGAGTTCTTTCAAACATAAACTACGTGTGGCGTTACAAAAATGTACTGTTGCCTCGAAGCATAATTTCGCATACTATGATGTATTTGAATTTTGGTTAATCTTATTGCAACTATACCTAAACACCGCCAAAGACTGTCCCAAGCCAGTTTGAAAAAGAGTGGAGGGAATGAAGTTTAACGAGGACGTAGCAGTAGATAAGATAGGATTAGATAGATCAATCTTAAGGCTGAATGAATCGTGAGTTGGAAGCCGAAAGAATTGGGGTTAAGGGACCAACGTTGAGGCGAAACAACACGATCAGGAAGCCCAAGGATAGAACGATCCCAGAATTCTTATTAGCTACTAGGTTAAGCTTTTCAACGACGTCCTTTAAAACACGTCAATAACCTTTTGCTCAGATAGGTTCAAAAGAATGGGCAAAGCTTTATGGAAAAGAATGTTCAAAAAGAGTAACACTACCCCGTCGGGCACTGTGCACTTTGATAGGCACTGTGGTCCCGGTACGTGCAGAAATGCGCGGGTCAGAGCTCGGGGATTACCGGGGGCGAGCAAAGTAAAGCTTTCATACTCACCAACCCGCAGTAGCAAGCGTGGTGTTTTAATGCTAAAAACCTTCAAACGAAGCCACAACGAATTATACATTGCCACATATAATGCCAGAACATTGTCGTCAAGACAAAAAATGCAAGAAATGGAAGAAGAGCTAGAAAAGATAAAATGGGATGTTGTGGGAGTGAGCGAAGTGAGAAAACCTGGAGAGGAATGCCTGAAATTACAATCAGGGCATACATTCTTCTACCGAGGAAGTGACAGTCAGATGCTGATGCACGGTGTCGGATTGTTCATAAACAAGCGGTGGTCGGATCGCATAACTCACACGAAAAGCATATCCGATCGAGTGATATACGTAAGCCTTAAGATAAATAACAGATACAGTGTCAAATTAATTCAGGTTTACGCACCCACGTCCACCCATGATGACGAAGAAGTAGAAAGATTCTATGAAGATGTCGAGAAAGCTCTGGACGAAAACCCATCACATTACCAATATCTCATCGGTGACTTCAATGCGAAGCTGGGAAAACGAGAAGAAGACTCCGAAGTTTCTATTGGTAGTTTTAGCAACGACCAAAGAAATGAGCGTGGAAATACTTTACTCAACTTCCTACAGCAACACAATTTGTACGCAATGAATTCATTTTTTGCCGGAAAGCCTCAAAGGAAATGGACTTGGGCTAGTGCAGATGGTGTAACGAAAAATGAGATCGATTACATCATAACTGGCTGTAAGTCAACCGTTAAGAACGTTACGGTCCTAAACAATTTTTCAACCGGTAGTGATCACCGAATGGTTCGTGCAAGAGTCACGTTAAATACCAGATTTCAAAGATCACAACTAGTTCAGAAAAGTGAAAGGATTGACGTACAACGGCTTTACACACAAAATGAAGAATTTGCTACGAAAATGACTGCCGAATTAGATAACGTCAACAATCAATGTGAAACATTGGACGAATTGAATACCAAAATCGTCGATACAATAATGGGATTCATGAAATCCAAATGCAAATCCGTCCAAGGGAAAGAATCAAAACTCAGCAGAGAAACGTTAGACCTGATCGCAAGCAGAGCAGAGTTGGTAAAAAACGGAGGGCGAGATTCGGTGGAATACCGGAACTTGTCTAAAAGTATCAACAAAGCAAGGAGATCAGATGAAAGAAAATATAATGTCCAATTGGCTCAAAACATAATTGAAGCTAACTGCAATATGAAAGTCCTACGGAGAAAAATGACAAACGCCAAAAAAGAAATCTTCAAATTACGAGACAAAACAGGAACGATCCAAACGGATCGAAATGCGATATTAAATATTGCAACAGAATTTTATGAGAATTTGTTTTCTTCAGCAAGACAGAGTCCAACGGAAGAAACCGAAGATAGACCAATAATAAGAAACGTGGGATCGGATGATATGCCCGACATAACTGTTGATGAAGTCAAGGCCGCAGTAGCCGAGATGAAAAACAAAAAGTCTCCAGGAGAAGATGGTGTTCCAGTGGAAGCCATTAAACTAGGTGGAGACTCCTTATTAAAGGCAATCACGGCTTTGTTTAATCAATGTCTCCAATGGGAAGAAGTACCAGAAGCTTGGGAAAATGCGGTAATTACATTGCTGCATAAAAAAGGAGACATAACAAAGCTGGAAAATTACCGACCCATAAGCCTATTGTCAACACTCTACAAGTTGTTTATGAAAATCATTACGAAGAGGAACACTAACAAGTTCGACTTCTACCAACCTGTTGAACAAGCTGCTTTCAGATCTGGTTTCAGCACAAACGACCATTTGCAAGTGATGAGAACGCTTATTGAGAAGTGTCGTGAATACAACATCGACATAGTCTTGCTATTCATAGACTTCGAAAAAGCTTTCGATTCAGTGGAAACATGGTCGATATTGGACGCATTAGACGAATGTAGAGTAGACTCAAGGTACTCCAACACAATTCGATATGTGTACAAAAATGCTACTTCATGTATAAAACTTCATAAGAGCACGGAGAAATTCAGAATTGGCCGAGGTGTAAGGCAGGGTGACACCATTTCACCGAAATTATTCACGGCGATTCTGCAGAGTGTTTTTAGGAAGTTAAACTGGAGTAAAATGGGAATAAAGATAAATGGAGAGTACCTGAGCAATCTCCGCTTCGCTGATGACATTGTACCGATAGCAGCGAATCTAGGTCAGGCTCAGCTTATGCTACAACAGTTAAGTGAAGAGGCAAACAAAGTTGGCCTCAAGATGAACTTATCGAAAACAAAAGTCATGACCAACATCGGGGACGATAGAGAAATCAAAATTGGTGACACTGTCATTGAACGAGTCGACAGCTACGTATATCTAGGACATAAGCTGAAGTTAGGTCTGGACAACCAAACTGCAGAAATAAGACGTAGGATTGGTCTTGCATGGGCAGCGTTCGGAAAACTCAGACTAATTTTCAAAAGCAAAATGAATAATAGTCTGAAACGCAAAGTTTTCGACACTTGTGTCCTTCCAGTGCTCACTTATGGAGCGGAAACGTTAACTTTAACGAAAGCATCCGAAGAAAAATTGAGAGTGACACAAAGAGCCATGGAACGGAGTATGCTTGGAATAACACTCAGAGACAGAATGACGAATCAATGGATTCGACAACAAACCAGGGTCGTGGATGTCATGGAAAGAATAGCATCTCTGAAATGGAGCTGGGCGGGACATATTGCAAGAAGGACAGACGAACGTTGGACCAAAAAGATCATGAACTGGCGACCATATAAAAGACGAGCTATAGGTAGACCACCAGAGAGATGGACAAACGGAATTAAGAATATTGCAGGTACAAACTGGCAGCAAATGGCATTGGATCGTACGAAATGGAAAGAAGTTGGAGAGGCCTACATCCAGCAGTGGATAGAAACAGGCTGAAAAAGAAGAAGAAGAAGAACTATACCTTCCACTTGGTGACGGGAAAAATCTCCGAGTGTATTATCGTTGCAGCGACGATAATATTGTTTCATACACAATAATATCGTTGCAGCGACGATAATATTGTTTCATACACAATAATATCGTTGCTCGGACGATATTATTGTTTCATAAAACGATATTACAGTGACTCGAACAATATTATCGTATCAAAAACAATAATATCGTTTCAATCGGCGATAACATCGTTTTCTGTACGATAATATCGTTTCACTTGTGATATTATCACTGCAGAAATGATAATATTGTTGCATGAAACGATATTATTGTTGTACGAACGCTAATATATTGTTACAGAAAACGATAATATCGTCGGGAAAACGATATTATTGTCGTCTGACACGATATTATCGTCGGTTGGACGATAATATCGTTGCTCGGACTATAATATCGTTGCTCGGACGATAATATTGTTACAGAAAACGATATTATTGTCGTCTGATACGATATTATCGTCGCTCGGTCGATAATATCGTCGTTAAAAACGAATATCGTCACAGCGACGATATTATCGTTTAGTAAACGGTATTATCGTCCGCGACGATAATACACTCGGAGATTTTTCCATAGCCCCTTCCACTTTGCATTAAAACAGGATATTGTGCATGTCGTCTAAATTATTCATGAAACAAATGTTTTCTATATGTATTCGAATGCAAAACAAACATATACTTATGTAGCCATGGGTTTCCCTCTGCGCATTCTTGTGTATGTAGAAAACATTTATTTTATGGATAATCTTCTATTAATGAATTAATGGACTCAAAAACTATATGTAAGAATCTATCGCTGCGTTGTCATAAATTTCAATTCGAGTGTCAATAATTATTTTGTATAACTCAAAGTTATCATTTGATTGCGCGTTTTCAGATGCTTTTACTAACCGTGACACGTGATTTCAAATCAAAACCTGTATACGATAATTTATCACACAAGGGCAGCGACCCTTAAATTCTTCTTCCTTGACTGCTTGATATTATTGTTTTCCCTGAATGTGATAAAAATGAGTATACGACGCTCCAATTTTTAATTACTATTTTTTTACAAATATTTTTTCAAATTATAAAATCATGTTTTGTGTTTCTGCACATTTACACACATTGTATCTGTTGATATGAAGAAATTAAACTGACTAATTGCTTTAGTACCAAGTGTTATCAGGTAACACTCTATCTATGTATTGAATATCTATATCCGGCATCGTCAATAAATTTACTTTACTTTTGTTAACCGAACTAAGTGGTTTTCATTCTGTACAGCTCCGAGATCCATTTCCATCATTACAATAGTATCTTTCAAAATAAGATATATTTTCGCAATTGTTGGATATAATCATCACTTTCCGGAATGTTATAAAGTTTGTATTTCGCTGGATTTCACTCGATCGCGACCGAAAAAGAACATATAGTACTCCATTCAGTACAGTACAGTAAATTTTCGATCTTATTAACAATTATTTCTGTTTATTTCTTTTAGTCGACAAAGTTCGTAAATAAAAGTGTGACATATCTCTTCACAATATTTTGTATTGGAAAAATGCGTAACTACGTCCCAAAATTGCGAAAATGTTGTTTATACCACGTGTCGTATGATGGTATTTTATCGCGAGAGGAATTATAAGTTGGTATGCCACAGGCGTACCAACTTATCATTTCTCTGTTTATCGCACATATTATCTTGCAATTTAATATCGAAAATACTTTCAAACGACACTCGGTAGTAAAAAAACTCAGGGAATTATTTTATTCGATGAAAAACCTTACAAATTTAGATTGGACGTAATTTTATCCATCAAAATTTTACTAAATATCGGTTTGATGTCCGGTGGACATTGCTCACACCACAAATATGAATGATGTAACACACCATAAATACTGAATTTTCCATGCGATGCCGCGTTTGTATACACTACACAGAGACTGTGTGTTTTGTTTTTGGTCAAATAAAGTGCGTTTAAGCGCTCTCATTATATACATATTTTTATTCTACAAGAACTGTATGGGTATTTTATGTTCTCAAAAAGGCAAATATATTTACCATTTCTCGAGCATAAAATATCTTTTACAGTTCTTGTAGTATAAATAACTATTCCTCTTCGCAGACCATTTTACAGTTTGCTAAATATAATAGACACTCTTTTCGTTCTCTCATAATTATAGTTATACTCGTGTGTGTCTCTTCCACGAAAGTTAATTTATTTTGTCAATTTGGTGTCATTTATTTTCGTAATAATTTGGTTATTTCATAAGATTACACGATCTTTAAAGCTTAATTTACAATAAATCACAAATAATTAATATTTTTTCATGTTTCGAGGAAGAAACGAAGGTTTTTCTAAAGCCCTTTCAGTTTTTCGACCCTTTACATGAAACATTTCTAATCTGTTTTGAACGGTGGCTTTTAGGCGCGAAATTGCCTCAAATCAATCGTACAAAGTAGATACGAAAATAACTATTATTCTTTCCTAAACATACAAGAAGATAATTAATTGATTTTTTTTATTTAAAATTTATAAATATTTTCTTTTAATTTTCGTTATATAATTTCATTTTTAAAATGTTTCTGTTGGCCAAAATTTAAGATGAAAATGTAATAGCGTGCATTTTGCATTGTTACTTATATGTATGTAAATGAAATATTTCTGTGCAAAACATAATTTTTGAAAAAATAGCAAATATCCATCATGGGACGAGGTCTGTTGAACTTTGACAGATAAATCAAAGCTACTATTTGAAAACCATTATCAAACTGATGGTTCGATTTAGAATATGATATTTTTTTAAGCTATTCAGCTTCTTAATGTGCAAAATTTGCAAAACTTAGATACCTCCTTTGTTCCATAAATCGTTGTATGAAATTCGGTGCAAAGTACTTTATTTATTAGGCACACGATGTGTATTATTAGATCCTAACAAAGTATTTTGCACTCGATGTCATAATGGTTATTTATGAAACAAGAATCGTATGAAGGTATTTTATCGCACTAGATGTTGATTGTCAACCCGAGGCGAAGCTGAGGTTGACAAGACATTGTGTGCTATAAAATACCTTCACACGATTCTTGTTTCATACAACGTTTTATGCAATTCAATGAGCGAATTCCCGAAGACTACAAAACAAACCACAAAAACAACATTTTTACTAAAAAGAACTGCAACTGAAATTGACATCTACTGAAAAACGTTGTTATTACATTTGATGAATATATGATTATGATCGTGTCGATGCGATAAATTTTTTTGGATGAAATAAAACTGGTTCATATGACACTGCACACAGGCTGTGTACTTATCGAATTCGCTCACTGAATTGCATAAAACGACATTAAATGGATGCATGGAAAGGTGATGATTATGGACCGGAATTGCGAAAACAACTATTATTACTTCGAGTGCGAAGTAGTTTATTAGGCTCTAGATGTGTAATTGCACCCAAAATGTATCAAGCGACGAAATTGTGGCTACTTGAACACAAATTAAATTTGCGATCAGTTGGAAGAAAGAAACAAGTGGTAGAAACAAGTGTGATAGATTTTAGATTGTTAGCCCCGTACGAAGTACAAAGGGGCTTATAGGATTACGATACCGTGTGTAATTGATGGAATTCGAAGCAGACGGTAAGGGAAAAGTGTTTGCCTATGTTCATAGATGACGAATCCGCAATAAAAATTTTGTCTGTCCGTCTGTCCGTCACGTCGATATCTTGAGTAAATCAAATCCGATTTCAAATTTTTTTAGAAAGATAGTCGAAATAGTGAGGCTAAGTTCGAAGATGGGCATATTCGGGTCGGTCCTTCGTGAGTTAGGGCCACCTAAGTGATTTAAGGTCTTTTGGTGATATTTATGGCAAAATAAACGATGGAAATGTAAATGACACGGCAAATGATAGGTATTGTCAATACCAATCCAGGAAAGAAAAGGTTTTTAAAATCGGGTGAGTGGACCGTGAGTTAGGGCCTTAGAAGTGAAATGCTACTAGGGCCCTATGCGTATTTTACATCGAACTCGAGTAAATTTCATTCGTTTTTCGTAATTTTTGTTTCATTTGGAAGGTAATCAAAGGCCGAATAGAATGTTGTTGAAAAAAATTAAATTTGGGTCCTTGGACTAAGGCCACTACTAGGTCCCTATGTGTATTTTACATAGAACTCAAGTAAATTTCATTTGTTTTTCGTAATTTTTGTTTCATTTGGAAGGTAATCAAAGGCCGAATAGAATGTTGTTGAAAAAAATTAAATTTGGGTGCTCGGACTAAGGCCGGTACTAGGGCCCTATGTGTATTTTACATACAACTCGAGTAAATTTCATCCGTTTTTCGTAATTTTTGTTTGATTTTGAAGGTAATCAAAGGCCGAATAGAATGTTGTTGAAAAAAAAATTTGGGTCCTTGGACTAAGCCGCTACTAGGGCCCTATGTGTATTTTACATATAACTCGAGCAAATTTCATCCGTTTTTTGTAATTTTGGTTTCATTTGGAAGATAATCAAAGGCCGAATAGAATGTAGTTGAAAAAAATTTGGGTCCTCGGACTGAGGCCGATACTAGGCCCTATGTATTTTTTATACACAAAAAATTAAAATTTTAGGGCGATTTGAAATCTTTGTTTCATTTGAAAGGAACGTCGTACGGGGCTTCGTAATTGCGCTATCAAATCCGACGTTTAAAAATCGGTCAACTTTTGCCTGGTATAGAGCCTTTGATATAGTATGTAGTAGAGTTATCAGACTTGTTTTAAAATTGTCAACATTTTCCTTACTTGATAGGTAAATTATTCCCTTGACTGAAAGTCAGGGTCTTATGAAAGAAAATACCCTTAAATGTCTGTAACGCTAAGTTCACTTTGATATTTTGAAAATGTTCTACGTTGGCAAAAAACGTTAAATACAGAAAACGTCCGTACACTTGTGGACTCGATAACTCGAGTAATTCTTTACCGATTTGCAAAATTTTGGTTTTAATCGACGGAGAATGAAAATCATGAGGTTAAGTTCGTAGATGGACAATATTAGGGTAATGAGATGGGAGTAATTCTTAAGAGAATTTTTTACTTGTTACCGCGATAAAAAAATTTACTTTTTATCATATTTTCGTTTGCAACATATTCTACATAATTTCTAGATCCACAGATTTGACAGTCTTGATATTGAATGGTTTTTTGGTTTGTATCCCAGTAAATTGGTCGTTACATGTGTGCGACAAAAATTTCGACTGGGAAAAAATTCAAATATTTCATTCAATATAACAGCTGTGACTGTGAGAGTCTGTGGGACTAGAAATATCAGATCCTACATAAAACAAGAATGTGATAATACCTAATTTTTGATAGCTGTATCCGATTTTAAAGGATTTTGTCTTAATCGACGAAGATTGAAACTCTTGAGGCTGAGTTTGCAGATGGATAATGTCCGAACAACGAGATGGGAGAAATTCTACATATATTTCTTATTTATGGATTTCTGGTCTAACAATTAAGAAGTACTTCCCAAAAGAATTTTTGCTTGCTTGAGAAACCGATAGCTCGAGTACTTCAAAGAGGCTTCAAAAATCAATATCGACCAGTAGCGTAATTCATGTGGTTAAACTCGAACATTGGAATTTAATTGGACTCTAGTAATCTGGGATATACGACAATTTTTGCGTGAAATCCGTAATCGTAAAAGAATTTTTTTCGTTCCTAAAATGTTTGAACGAGTGTGAACTTTGCGGCCAGAGCGAAGCGAGGGCCGTAATTCACACGAGTTTTATTATTTCAAGAGGTAGGCAGGAAATACGCCACCTTTTCAGCGCTTTTACCTTTTAGTATATAGACTCATATTAGGTGTTAAACGTACCTCGCTGGACCTTCCACTCATAGCGTATGTTTTGTATGTTTTCTGTTATTTGGCACTCAACGCGCTTTTTAGGAGACAATATAAAAGACTCGTAATAGAGGAAAATAGTAAAACATCGCTCGCTGGGCCAGCAACTCATAGCTCTTTTTGTTTCTGCAGAAAATTAAATTAAATTTGAGAAAAATGAAGCATGTGAATAAAAGAGACATTGATTTTTCATGTGAATATAATTTTGTGATCGTTGTTACAAGATATGGGAGAAATTATACTCAAACGCTTTTCCTTGTTATCGTGATAACTTAAGTAATTTTAACCCGATTTTATGTTCGTAGATGGATAATATTGGAGTAGTGAGGTTGGAGTGTAATTGTAAACACAACTTGCTACCACGACATTTTTGCAACGGATTTCCAGAAACAAATTTTATTCGACGAGTAAGTGAATCTGGATTTCTGGTCGAACAATCTAGAAGTCTAGAACAATCTTGCTTGCTTGATAACACAATAACTCGAGTAATTCTCAGAGGCTTCAAAAATATCAGATTTGAAAATATTAAGTGTTTTTGACCAGTATCGTAATTCATGTTGTTTAATTTCTAACATTGGACTTTATTGGACTGGTAATCTGCGATATACGACAATTTTTGCGTGAAATCGTGTTCTTAAAAGAAATTTTTTCGTTCCTAAAGTGTTTGCACGAGTGTGCATTTTGCCAGAGCGAAGCGAGGGCCGTAATTCACATGAGTTTTTTTTTCAAAAGGGAAGGCAAGAAATGCGCCACCTGTTCAGCGCTTTTAGTAGACTTTATGGGAGACTCATATTAGGAGTAAGACATCGCTCGCTGGACCTTCAACTCATAGCTCTTTTTGTTTCTTCAGGAAATTAAATAAATATGAGTAAAATGAAGCATGTGATGACTGGTGACTAAGACTGGAATTATAGAAAAAAAAACAGTCAAGGGACCTGACCCACCCAAGTGGTGGGGCCTAGTTAGACACGTGTTATAAAATGTGACAGAAAAAACAGTAGAATTGTCCAGATAGACAAGAATTGTACTACTATTCATATTTATAGTTTACAAATTCCAACTTAAAAGTCAACAAAGCATTGACGCAAACCTTTCACTGTTGCATCCAAAAAAATCTAGAAATATCGAACTTTTGGATATAAAACATTTCTTTGAAAAATTTGTTGAAGTTATAATACTTTACAAATATTATGGTCATACAGGCTACATACAAAATAAGAAATCACAAGTGTTAACCTGTTACAGACGGAAAGCATATGACCAGTATTACTATCGAGTCTATTACTTCCATCGATCAAAGTATATTTAATTTGTTGATTTGAAATCTTGTACTTCATTTTTTTAAACATGCATTTTACTATATAAAGGTCCATATTAGCCAGAGCTTGCCATTATTTTTGTCGCCGTTATAGATAACAGATAAATATGTGACAGGTTAATAATGAGGAATACATCAATCGTATAGATCGTTGTCAAATATCGATTTCTTCTCTCAAATATTGTCAAATAAGTCAACTTCACAACATTGAGATTAGCTTTATGAAAACGAAAAATCTGTTACTTCTTTGTTCAAATGTTTGATCTTGATAACATTCAGTTTAATAAATACTATCTCGAGGAAATATCGTTGTTTTGCCTGGATAATACGAAACAAAGGTAGTGACACAGTTTTGTTTGTTTGTTTTTTTAAAGAAACGGCGCAATCCACAATTTCCGATATTGTCACAGACTACATTTTTTATAACAAACTCATAGACTTTAAGGTAGATATGATGGAAAAATGTCATATATAACACGATTGGCACGAAAGTTCGATACATCTCTTTCTTCCATTAAAAACTCATTCATTTGTTTTGCGATAATTGAAATATAGAAAACAAAAATTGTGAAAGTTTGGACACAGCACTGCTCCTAGCATGAACAAGTGTCAAATCTGGAGTCTTTAGTTATAAGAACATACAAAGAAAACAAGCGCATGACCACTGTGATCTCACTGTGCTTTTGCTAGGAGCAGTGTTGTGGTTTGGTACGAAATTTCAATTCACGCCGTAAATGTGCCTAAAATTTGAATTTCAAGTGAACGATTTAATGAAAAAGTGAACCGAAAAGTAACTGGTGTCACTGAATTATTTTTTCATGAACAAACTTCACTGTTGTGACATTCCATGGGAATGAATCAATGTGAAGTTGTTACACAAAAAAATAGTCCAGTGAGATTGAAGTAATATAAAAAACCGACTAGGCGAATTTCATGTAAACTCGACATTTTTTTCTCATCTAGAGAAACTAGCAGTCCCTTTGAGCTTGTCGTAAGAATGTAATTTGGGAGAACATCCACAAATCCGTTCAAAATATCATTGCTGTGATTTGTGGATTGGAAAAAGATGTAACAACAAAATCGTGCTAACACCTATTGTTTCGTAACTGTAGGTTAATTTTAAATTACAAAAAAGATTACTATGTGTAACATGCAAATATGGTCATGATCGTAGTTAATTTATTTAACACAGATACCAAATGTCATGTGGAATGCGTGGAACGCGAGTGCTTGGAGAAACAGCGACTGCTACGCAATTGACATCTGATTGTTTTTTTGTTGATTTGTTGGTTTTGTCGAGTGCTTTTCAATTTTAACATTTTCTTTCGCTTTGGTGTAACAAGGACTGAAACAGCTTCTAGTTTTGTGTTAAAATTGTTTCAAAGTCTTCTAAATTTTATAGGTTTCAGATGTGTTCGTATATAATAAGCCCTAATTAGGCCGTTAAATCGTGAATTTTGCTTTGTGTTTGAGTGATTTGTTTCCGTACAGAACTCATTCTGTTCTTTTCTTTTTTAAAAGAAAAATTTAATTAATTTGATAATACAGTAGGCAAAGTATCTAAATTGATAATTTTCCATTAATTCGTCACAACTTTTAATTCATAATTCAATCCTGAAAATTCATCAATCTAAAAATACACTGCTCGTACGCATTCACATCCGCAATCAACAAACGTCAAACGGTTTTCATTGTCTTATTAGATTTTTTTGTGAAAATTTTTTTTGCCTACCTATTAAACCAGAGCTCTCAATATTTCCGAAATTGTTTCATTTCGAATAAGAAAAGTGCTCTTAAAATCAACAAATCGAAAACAAAAAACAATGCCATAGGTTAAGGGATGATAATAAATTGAATTATTTAAAAAAAAAAGTTATTTTCAGAAAAGTTATGCTCCGTAAGTGTCGGATATCGATTTTTTTAAATAAAACTTAGATTTATTGATCAAAAACACTTAAAGAACTTATATAAATTGTTCTTCGCTTGTTCGATACTGTTTTTAATTCATTCTCATTTAAAATGTGTTTTGACTACTTATCTACTCGAAAATAAAGAAATATCAGGAATTCCTAATAAGTTGCAGATGTTTTCGATTCAAAAGATTTTTTCCTCTATTTCAATGGATCTTTATTTTAATATTGAATAATAGAAGGGTTCTGTTAGCCGGGCTCACTGAATATCTTTGAATTTTGACCTAATCTCTTTTTAAGTATCTACAGAAATTCTTATCAAGTCACTTTGGAGGAATTATTTCAGCAACCCCTTCTTAATAAGATTTAAAAAATCCATTAGTCGAAAAGATAAATCTGATAAATTTATTGCACTCTTAGCGCTGGTTTTTGTATTGAACTTCTTGAAATAAGTACGTTACTTCAGTTAATTCATTCTTTATTTGGTTTTTCGTTGCTTTTTTTAGAAAAATACCTTGCAGTGCTGCTTGAATAATATCCCTCACCTATGGCATTATGTAATAAATCTCATATTTCTATCTCCGAAATGCTGCGTAAATGTCGAACATTAACAAATTTGGACAATTGAAAAATATCAGAAAATGTGAGTGCAGAAAATGGCTTGACTACTACACCTCGTAGGCTTATCTCAAATCTTAATAAAATTCTAAGCTCTAACCGTAGCTCAACTTTTTTTCGTTAAATATATTCTTTGTTTTTTCTGTCAGAAGGATGTGCTATGTGACAATAAACTAAAGTTGGTTGATTTCTTGGACTATAGCGGTGGTTTGTAAATAAAAGACGTTAGTTTACGCAATATTTCTAGCTTCGGCTTTGCTCTTCATCAGGCTCTTTTGACTACTAATTACATTACTGAAAATCAACAAAAATATGAAGCTAAGACTACTAACTCCTCTCCACATGCATATTACAAATGTTTTGTAGCTTTGACTTTAATTTAGCCAACGGCGAAGAAACAAAATCCAACATGCGTCAATAAACATCAGACGCATCTTCATTGTATTTTCGTTAGTAATTTGAAGGACACCACGAGTGTAATCGAAAATCATTGAAATAGGAATAGCCTGAAACCTGATATGATCTGGATCAGATCTGATAGATTTTGACTTGACCTGATTTGAGTTGAACCTGAAAATACAGACACTGGACCTGAAGTGAATTGTATCAGACCTATTTCGCAAATTATTTTAACAATATCTTGAGAAATTTGTTACTTCTATTATGCAAATATCCTCCGTGAAACTACTAAACGAAAATTACGATTTTAGAACTCCGCGGCAAAGGAAACTAACAAGAAATATGCAAATGAATCAGGTCAATCCTGGTTATTTCAGGTTAAATTTAAAACATGTCAGGTCAGATCAGGTTTTTGATTTTCATGTCAAAAACCTACCTATTCCGAGACATAAGTGGTTTGTAGTGTGGCTAAGCTAATTCACTGACCGAAAACAGCACGGTTGCCTCACCTTTTTAAATACAATCTTCAAAACAACCTTCAAAAGAAATCTTTTCCTATTTGATTTTCCACATAAACTACATAGTTTTCTGAAACTTTGCCTAAATCTTTTGCCGATCCCAAAATGCACTCCAATTTGCTGTAAAGATCTTCGCATCATCAATTAAATACAACAGTCGATTGAATTGACGATTCAAAGGCTTGCGTAGCATAAATTTCCTGAAAATAACTCCAAGAATAAAAACATTGTTTTTTGTTTTCGATTTGTTGATTTTAAGAGCACTTTCCTTATTCGAAATTTATAAAAATTATCAATTGAAGCATCTTGTAAACAATTTATTGAATCGAATAAATGAAACAATTTCGGAAATATTGAGAGCTCTGGTTTAATAGGTAGGCAAAAAACATTTTCACAAAAAAATCTAATGAGACAATGAAAACCGTTTGACGTTTGTTGATTGCGGATGTGAATGCGTACGAGCAGTGTATTTTTAGATTGATGAATTTTCAGGATTGAATTATGAATTAAAAGTTGTGACGAATTAATGGAAAATTATCAATTTAGATACTTTGCCTACTGTATTATCAAATTAATTAAATTTTTCTTTTAAAAAAGACAAGAACAGAATGAGTTCTGTACGGAAACAAATCACTCAAACACAAAGCAAAATTCACGATTTAACGGCCTAATTAGGGCTTATTATATACGAACACATCTGAAACCCATAAAATTTAGAAGACTTTGAAACAATTTTAACACAAAACTAGAAGCTGTTTCAGTCCTTGTTACACCAAAGCGAAAGAAAATGTTAAAATTGAAAAGCACTCGACAAAACCAACAAATCAACAAAAAAAACAATCAGATGTCAATTGCGTAGCAGTCGCTGTTTCTCCAAGCACTCGCGTTCCACGCATTCCACATGACATTTGGTATCTGTGTTAAATAAATTAACTACGATCATGACCATATTTGCATGTTACACATAGTATGGGCATTTTTTTCACAAATATTAATTATTTCAATAACTTTAAAAATATCAGTCAACAATATCTAAATACACTACTGCTAATAATAATAACTTCAGTGTGTCTAAATGTTGAGCTATTCCGAGTTCAACAATTTGATTAGTTACAACATGAAAAACGAATAAACCTAAATTACGTCGGAGATATTTTTTAAGAATATAATACAGGACAGTTCTCGGCATTTCCAGAAACTTGTATTTACAGTGACAAACATACTAAATCTAGCCACTATAGGCTATTTAAATTGTTCAAATTTATTGAGGTTCACAACGTTTGCAATGAGAATGAGATAACGAAAAAATGGAACTTCTATACATTTACTTCTATACGGTTTCAGCCGTTTCAGCTATATACCACGGGAAAATTACCAATTGTAACTCAACTGGCGTTTTATGTTATTTCTAAACTTGTTTTTGTTTTTATGAAATGTGCAGGTTTATTATGAAAATGAATTCAGTTTTCGTTTTATCAACGCACTCTTTTATGCAGGTGTAGAGGTGTGCGACTGTATAAGAGAGTCCAAAATAATAATAATGAGATATTGCAAGGTTTTAGTTGTGCTGACTAGTTAGTTTAGTTAGTTAGTTAGTTTATTTATTTATGTCATAATATGAGTAAGGCCTGTGAGCCTTTTTTAGTACATATTACAGTAGGATGTCAATCAACGCAAGATTAATAATTAAATATAAGGAAAAATTCGGACTGCAAGTTCATAACTACAGGCAGTAAATCTAGCCAAAGTACGATAACAAACCGCTTAAGTCAAATAATAATAAACACAGTTGGGAAAGAGCTACAATAGAATCACATACAAGCATCGACACATTATTCGTGGACGTAGGCAAATAACTCAGTCACTGAAACGATGAAATAACGAAATGGGTACAACACATGAATCTTAGACACAAAAATGGTCCCTGCATGCAACCTTAAAGCCAGTTAACGATTTAATTTTTTTAATATTCGGTGGCAATGAGTTATAAGTCGAGACCCCACCCGCGAAAAAAGACCGCGACATTATGTCTCCTCTCACTCTCGGCATAACCAGATTAAAAGTTCGCGTATTTGAGGTGGGGGTTATGCGTTCATACAGGTAACGAGGCTCTTTAAGGAGTAATGTCTTATGCATTAGCACGCATGATAAGAAATCGAAATATGAGAACAAGTCGCAGCCAAGAAGCACATTGCTGGCTGCTGCGGTGGAGTCATAACGGCCCAAGCCACAAACGAACCTAATGCAACCCTTAAATGCCTTCTCTAGAACCTTCTTCGTCAAAGCCTGCAACCTTCCCATGACTTGCGAGCAGTACGTGAAATGAGGCATCAGAAGAGACTTGACTAGAGTCAGCTTGACGGATCTAGGAAGGTAGCCAGCATGAGGCCATAAGCATCGGAGTCCAGCAAAGACTTTCGACGAGACCGAAAGGGCATGAGCTCGCCAGTTCATCAGATTATCAATCAGAATCCCTAGATCCTTGACCGTGTCACTATAGCCGATGTGAGTCCCATTCAGCTCCACCTGAGGGATAGTTGACGACCAATTCCCAGTGCAGATCCTGATTGCCTGCGTTTTACTAGCATTAAGTACCAGACCGTTTGCTCCCGCCCAGAACGAAATAGCCCTAAGATCAGCGTTGAGGTTATTCACGTCTTCCCTGACATTTTCCTTACGCACAGACAAGTAGAGTTGTACATCATCGGCGAAAAGGTGCACACGGGAAAACTTTACTGTCGCTGGAAGATCGTTTATAAACACTGAAAAAAGTAACGGACCGAGAACCGAGCCTTGCGGGAGCCCGACCAATATGTCCGAGAAGCTGGAGCTGCATCCATTAATCATTACCTTCTGCTGCCTATTACTCAGGTAGCTCCAAATGAAATTAAGTGCAGAAGAGGAGAACGTCAGATTTTGGTCAAGTTTATTAAGCAAAAGACCGTGCCTAACTGTATCGAAGGCCTTAGAAAAGTCGAGTAACAAGAGGACCGTGGCTAATCCACCGTCAAGATCCACCCTTATATCATCCGTAATCTTCAGTAAGGCCGTAGCAGTACCATGGTTTGAGCGAAACCCAGACTGAAATCTATGTAACAGTCCAAATTCAGCTATGTACTCATTCATTTGACCCTTCATAAGCTTCTCTAAAGCCTTAGACAACGCCGGAAGTATACTAATCGGGCGGTAGTCCCGCAATTGTTTATCACGCGTATTCTTATGCCTCGGCAAGACCTTAGACAGCTTCCATGACTTCGGAAATACAGATTTAGTTAATGCTGCATTGAAAATGGTCGTAATCACTGGCAGAACAGCTGGTAGGATTAGTTTGATAAATGAAATCGGGATGCCGTCGAGGCCCTCAGAATTTGATTTAATGCTAACAATGGCCTTGCATACTTCATGGCTGGTAACGTTACGAAAATAAAACTGTCTACGGGACGTTGCGGAGTTCCCGGTCAATAGCCGTGGGGTATTCGACAAATTAATAACTAGGAGAATTTCTTTTATCAGCGAAGACAACTTGAGGATAAGGAACTTTAAAATGGCTGCCAATGTTGACTAGTCCCGTAAAATCGAGATAGAAATGAAAATATGAAGGTGAGAACATAGTACATACATAGGGTGTATAAATTAATAAATGAGGATCAATCCGACGAACCTGTCTAAAAGTATCAACAAAGCAAGGAGATCAGATGAAAGAAAATATAATGTCCAATTGGCTCAAAACATAATTGAAGCTAACTGCAATATGAAAGTCCTACGGAGAAAAATGACAAACGCCAAAAAAGAAATCTTCAAATTACGAGACAAAACAGGAACGATCCAAACGGATCGAAATGCGATATTAAACATTGCAACAGAATTTTATGAGAATTTGTTTTCTTCAGCAAGACAGAGCCCAACGGAAGAAACCGAAGATAGACCAATAATAAGAAACGTGGGATCGGAGGATATGCCCGACATAACTGTTGATGAAGTCAAAGCTGCAGTAGCCGAGATGAAAAACAAAAAGTCTCCCGGAGAAGATGGTGTTCCAGTGGAAGCCATTAAACTAGGTGGAGACTCATTATTAAAGGCAATCACGGCTTTGTTTAATCAATGTCTCCAATGGGAAGAAGTACCAGAAGCCTGGGAAAATGCGGTAATTACATTGCTGCATAAAAAAGGAGACATAACAAAGCTGGAAAATTACCGACCCATAAGCCTATTGTCAACACTCTACAAGTTGTTTATGAAAATCATTACGAAGAGGAACACTAACAAGTTCGACTTCTACCAACCTGTTGAACAAGCTGCTTTCAGATCTGGTTTCAGCACAAACGACCATTTGCAGGTGATGAGAACGCTTATTGAGAAGTGTCGTGAATACAACATCGACATAGTCTTGCTATTCATAGACTTCGAAAAAGCTTTCGATTCAGTGGAAACATGGTCGATATTGGACGCATTAGACGAATGTAGAGTAGACTCAAGGTACTCCAACACAATTCGATATGTGTACAAAAATGCTACTTCATGTATAAAACTTCATAAGAGCACGGAGAAATTCAGAATTGGCCGAGGTGTAAGGCAGGGTGACACCATTTCACCGAAATTATTCACGGCGATTCTGCAGAGTATTTTTAGGAAGTTAAACTGGAGTAAAATGGGAATAAAGATAAATGGAGAGTACCTGAGCAATCTCCGCTTCGCTGATGACATTGTACCGATAGCAGCGAATCTAGGTCAGGCTCAGCTTATGCTACAACAGTTAAGTGAAGAGGCGAGCAAAGTTGGCCTCAAGATGAACTTATCGAAAACAAAAGTCATGACCAACACCGGGGACGATAGAGAAATCAAAATTGGTGACACTGTCATTGAACGAGTCGACAGCTATGTATATCTAGGACATAAACTGAAGTTAGGTCTGGACAACCAAACTGCAGAAATAAGACGTAGGATTGGTCTTGCATGGGCAGCGTTCGGAAAACTCAGACTAATTTTCAAAAGCAAAATGAATAATAGTCTGAAACGCAAAGTTTTCGACACTTGTGTCCTTCCAGTGCTCACTTATGGAGCGGAAACGTTAACTTTAACAAAAGCATCCGAAGATAAATTGAGAGTGACACAAAGAGCCATGGAACGGAGTATGCTTGGAATAACACTCAGAGACAGAATGACGAATCAGTGGATTCGACAACAAACCAGGGTCGTTGATGTCATGTAAAGAATAGCATCTCTGAAATGGAGCTGGGCGGGACATATTGCAAGAAGGACAGACGAACGTTGGACCAAAAAGATCATGAACTGGCGACCATATAAAAGACGAGCTATAGGTAGACCACCAGAGAGATGGACAAACGGAATTAAGAATATTGCAGGTACAAACTGGCAGCAAATGGCAATGGATCGTACGAAATGGAAAGAAGTTGGAGAGGCCTACATCCAGCAGTGGATAGAAACAGGCTGAAAAAGAAGAAGAAGAAGAATCCGACGAAACGAAATATCCAAAAGAGAAATCAGTATTTGTTAGGATAAATTTTTGTTTTTACTCGGATGATTTCCCGTAAATATCCTGGCATACATTTTGATTAGCCTCTTGACATAAATAAATATGTTTTGATTTTTGTTTGTTTTTCGTTCTTCTTTTACATAAAACAAAAATAATTCAAATACTTTCATCTTAAATTTTAGATTGATTAAAAAAAAACTATTTTATCCACTGTAAGTTGAAAAAATTCATAATTTTCAGCATGAATCTAGTTAGCAAAGACAGTCAATTTACACACGAAAATTTCCGTGCGCATAAGTTTATATATTTAGTTATATGCCTTATGCATATAACCAATATAGAAACTTGTGCGCACGCAATTGACAGAATCCTACTACGATCATGTGTAGCACGATTTTGTGTTGATACAGTAGATACAGTAGATAAAATCTTGTTGCTAACACGTTAGTAAATGGGGTTTTGCGCACACGATGTGTTGCCGAACTCGCTCCGCTCGTATCGGCAAACTCACATCTAGTGCGCAAAACAAGCCCATTTACTAACTAGTGCAAAATAGCTATAGAGTTTCTTCGATCCGTGTCAATATTGGAGGGGCTGGTGGTAACGGCGGCGTATCGGCGGAATCACATCTTCAGTAACATTGACATTAAAATCGTCTTCATCTCTTCACATTTAGATCACGATGATAAAAACATTTATACACAATAACAGATTTTACAACAATTTTACCGTCTTCTTTTAATCATCTTTTTTAAAACCAGACTTTTAATAAAACTTATGCTAGGGGATAAAAGGGGGCTAAGGCTAATGGTAAACTGTACTTGATACTAGAATTTAAAATGGTACCATGTTGCTGATGTTGGTGGCGGTCGGTGATGGTATTTTGTGCATGAATTTGCACGTTCTTGTTTAAATTAATTGAGCGTCTCGGTTGGAATGTTCAATAGCAGCAAGAAGTTCGTGTTTCTGCCGGACATAAAGACGACCCTTTTTCCATGGATTCTGTAACTGTAACGGTTTGAAATCATCACGCAAACATCTTTCTCTAGCACCAATAACGGCAACCAAACAGAAATTCTCCAATTTAGCATTCGTATAGATCGGGCCATCTTTACCCTTTAACACGACAGCCATATTCAATTGTTTTACAACCAAATCGATTACTTCTCGAGCCGTTGTTGCGGTGGTTACGTGCAATTTTAAATTAATGCCGCTCGCCAGACCAGTTTCATATGCAGCATATACTTGTATCGTTCCCGATTGTGTTGAGCTACTGCCGGCTTTCGACAAATCACCTTCACTGATATGCAGATCTTCTTTCGTAATATCTTTGGTTTTGCTGGATTTGGACGAGGTTGATCGCTCTAAATAGTTTTCTACAGCATGTGGTCTGTTTGACTTTACAGATTCGCGGACAGATCTAGATTTGTGAGTAGGTGTTATAGATGTGGCGGACGGTTGGTCATAGCCATGTACTGCGTCAGTAGTGGAAGCGGTGCTCTTTTGGGCATCCTTCGATCCCAAAGAATTTGAAGACGACATGCTTGCATTCACTGTTATTGACCGCTTTCGATGGAGTGACGGCGGTGAATGCTTCGTTGCAGTCAATGTGTCTTCAGACCGAGATGGTGGTAGGCGTTGAACAAATGGCTCTGCAGCTTCACCGGCCGAATAGTAGCTGTTACCCGAGTGGGAGTAATTTGAGTCGGCACTGTTTTTCCGAGAATTATCAAATTCCGATGCAGTGCTAAGGTATCTGGAGCCTAAATTTGACATAGTCAGACTCAATTGTTGCTCTGATTTTGAATGTTCAGCTACGAACAGTCCATTTCCACCAAGTAAATTTGTTGGACCTGGCCAACTTCCTCGACCAGGTAATCCCTTTGCTAATTTATTATCACGTACAGTCGGTGGTTGGAGCAGGTGGAGTTTATTTGTGATATCTTCGTCCAAATATTCACAGTTCGTTGATTTTATCTCAAGAATTTCCTTCATATTTAATCCTAAGTACGTACATCGATCACGAGCAAAACTTATAACATCCATCAGCCAACGAGCACCTTTCCAAACTTCATTCAAATTTTTTGACAGGTCTTGAAGTTTGTTGAGACGTTCTTTAGCTGCCTGCACTTCAACAGATGAAAAAGCTTCTCTATGCGAATGATTTGCCAGCACGGTGTCCAGTTCCAGAATGCAAGACAATCGGGAGTATTTCTGAATGATTCCACTGTGATAGGTTTTCAGATGAACCATTTCAAAGACCTGAATTGGCAAACTGAGCAAATCTCCTCGTTGTAATAGCATTTCCCGTTGGCCTGGTACAGCACATGACAGTTCGGCGGGTGGACATACGACCAAAAAGCTTACCTCTGGACTAAGTTCCATAACCTCAAAATTATAGAGCCGATGAGCTAGTGCATGTTCGGATGATATTTCCATATATTTGAAAATTCGATGTGCAGCATGTATTAAAGACTCTAAAAACAATTCCTGCACGTCAGTCGGTTCCTTTTGTACCATTTCGTATGAACTTCTCGCTTTATTCGTTCGAAGAAAATCCCATTCTTCTGCCGATATGTGTGGATTATCTCTAATTTTGCAGTGTGGAAGAACATTCGGTGTTTTCGTTGGGACCACAATCTGAATTTGATCCACTGAACTTTGCATCTTCAAATAACCTATGTACAGGCCTTTCGCTAATTTGATGGCCGACGATTGATGGTAACTGATTTGATCTTGAATTGAGCTGAGTAGAATTTCGTTTATGTTATTATCCTCGTGTATTGCGATTAGCTTTTTTTGAATTTTATTCAGTGGAATCCAACGTGAATTTAGAACTGACACACTCTTGGAGCTCTGTGATAGAAAATATTCATTAGGTCCAAAAGAAAAACACCTACACCTAACAACAAACATACTTTCACATTGTTTATGCAGGAAAGGACAATCGTTCCCATCGAATCCCGTAGAGGTTTGTGGTACAACTGGCCCAGATCTTGTATACATAATGCAGATTGCATTTGACAAACGGCTGATAGAAGTTTTGTACGAAAATGTACGGCTGATGTCGGATTCTTTTCCATATCGTTTCGTAGCGATTTAACATCATCCCACGTACAGGCCACCTATAGTGTTCCCAATATGGTTCAATTTGTTTTCTTCTATCTATAAGTATTTCAGTAAAACATTACCTTCATCAACCAATTGTAATCGGTATGAAGACAGCTGGGATAATTTTCATCGATTTCGACAACTGGCAAAAAGTCTTCATTTGTGACTAATACTTTGTCTTCGTGGTACAAAATACAGGCAAGATATATTCCCCTGTAATAAAAATTTAAAAAAATCAAACGAAAGTAAAGTCGAAGCATTATAATTTGATCGATTCTATTCATTTTTAAATAATTGTAGTTTTCAAAGAAATCATTTCGAAAACATTACAGTATAAAAGCTTACACATACGCATTAGAGCTGTTTACTCGCGGTAGACCTGCGGGTAAACCATTCAAATGCACATGTCTAAGCTTTTATACTGTAATGTTGTCGAAATGATTTTTTTGAAAACTACAATTATTTAAAAATGAATTAAATGAATAGAATCGATCAAATTATAATGCTACGATTTTACAATAAAAACAGAAATTGTTAAAAGATTAAATTAAATCACAATTTGAATTTTTGGTGAATAAAGTGCACGTTCTTATTTCGAAGCGTTGCTACTACAATATAAATTCTGCAGCTATATTAAGCGGCACACAGCCTAATTCAAGTGTGTAGTTTTTATATTTAGCATTTTTAGTTTGGTGAGTTGTCACTTAGAGCATGTTTTAGGTTCTGAAAGAAAGTGAATTGAAACTGTGTGAAGAATCGCCAATTCAATTATTTTCTGTGAAATGACGAGTTTGACTTTTAGGAGCATTACTTGGATAGTTAATGAATTTGTTTCTAATGTAGTGAAATTTCTGATATTTTCATTCGACTTTGTTTCTACGGATTCTAACTATTGAAGAGGCGTTACCATTAACCTGATGATGAAACCTCACCTCATAATAATCAGCTAAGCTATTTTAGAACAGTTTTTGGTGCGATTTTTCTTTATCCATTAACATAAATGTCAATTGAGCATCAGCACGGATGACTTGAATGCATGGTCCCATACATTTTTTGATATGCAGCCCACAGCTATATTTTTCATATGTCAAATATGCGTTACACAGCTATGATACAGATTACACAGCCACAATATGCAAATCCTAGCTATAACATGTGTTTGGGTAATGTAGCTGTGTAATCCATAACATAGTTGTGTAACTCATATTGTACGTAAATAACCAATGTTAATAGAATATGCGTTCAGTGCTATATTTTCATAAGTCTTGCAGCTATATTATGAAAACTACAGCCACATTATAAGTTACACAGCCTTTATCGAAATCCACGGATTTTTCGTGCACGAAAACGATACATTTCATCTTTTTATCCCGAGTTATGTAATGGATTTTACATGCTTTGGGCTTTGAAAGTAGTGCATGAAACATGAACAGTACGGTTTTAAACGCATGTAGCATATAAAATACATATAGTTCACAAAAAATCTCTTCTAAATTGGTTACTGCTTTTGTGATGAAGTCAGATGTGAGCTAAACTGTCCTTTCACAATTTTCATTGACGCTACCTAGGCTTCTTCAACTGCTTGAACAAGCAAAGTATATGGTGCAGATAATGTGAACTAACCACTTGTATGTCAATGGTGCCAATCGACAAAATCAAAAATGAAATTGAATTCGTTGGTTCAATTGAATGTGGGAAGTGTGTAGGATGTAAAAGTAATGCATCCCACAACCCTAGTCATAATGTAATTGGTTAACTGTATCATAAATGGTAAAAGTCAGTCCATGGAGTGCAACCTGACCAAAATATATGGTAAATGGTACAACTTGTTTCTAGAGAAACGATATATTTCGCGACGAATTCTTTTTAATTTTCAGCTTTAGAAATACTAGAATCGAATTGGATTTGAAATAAAAATTTTGATGTGCAAGTTGAGGTACAACTTATTATATTACGAATCGATGTCACCAGTTTCTTTCCGTTGATTTCGAATTCGAAAAACTGACTCTTTCTTTTCAAGAATCGAAAGTAAAGAGTAATAGTGTTAAGACGAATCTACACATGGCTAAATTGTTGTCTACATTTCGGGGCAAAATTATTATTTTTTGATGATAATTTTAGACTCGCATCCTTTTTCGAAAAAGTACGACCATCGTTTGGTGTTAAAATGTGTTAGTTTTCATCAAAAATTTAAATGTTTGTGGTGATGTTACCCAACTCCGAGAAAACTCAAAATATGTGTCAATTTTCGTAAAATATTGAGTTTCCTCGAACTAAGGTTACATCACCACAAACATTTAAATTTTTACTGAAAGCTAACACATTTTAACATCAAACGATGTTCTTATTTTTTCGTTAAACGATGCGAGTCCAAAGTTATCATCAAAATAATAATAATTTTGCCCCGAAATGTAGGCAACAATTTAGCCATATGTAGATTCGTCTTAAACGAACCTTTTTAAAGTTTTCTGAAATTTCGATGCTGCTGAAAACAGTTGTTTGATTGTAGTTTTCTTCTTTGGGTTTCTTCGTTGCAGTGCTGGTATATCTAACTGTATTTCTGACGCGTCCTCTGGTCGGGCCATTCGCACAGCGGTAAATAAATCATCTAAAATTCGTTGTCTACCAGTAAATCTCGACTCCTTGTGCTCAATATCTCTCCAGCCTGCAATTCAATTATAAATCGGATATGAAATTTATTCAGGCGATAGCAAAATTGGAACATCGGTATTTACTTGACGGAATCACACTATTTGGAATTGATTGACGATATTGGCCCCATCCCTTTACATTACCACAGCATGCCCGAAAGAAATATCGGCGCCCTTGTGTTAAATCACTAATCCGACATGCCGAACCCATAATACCTTGAAAACTGTTCCATTCATTTACTTCACGGTCTCCAACTATATTGCTGAAATCACAACGCGTTGACCATTGAACTGCAATGAAATTAAAAGATGAAAGGAATTAAGATGTTTATCACATAAGCGCGATGTTCGGATGTCAAAATTACTTAACTAGAAGAATAATTCAAAAATTACACTTCAGGTCTATGTTGTTGTCTTGTTTTGCTTATGTAATAAAATAGAGTACACACTTGTCACTATCAGTCTTGGGAAGCCTCGACTTCTTCGTGACAAGGCAAGGGCTATATAATCTATCGTGGCAAAATAACACTCTCGCAACTAGGACTCACCTGTTGGTCTGAACTTATCTACCAAGGTAGGTATGAAGGTATTTTTTCGCGCTAGATGTCGATTGTCGACCCGAGGCGAAGCCGAGGTCGACAAGACGTTGTGTGCGAAAAAATACCGGCATACCTACCGTGGTAGATACAACGTTTTTCGCAATTTCAGGCCATAATCACTTCAACAATACGTTCGGTGTAATTGTGTGACTCTATAGCCGAATGGCTATAGTGGCTGCTTTGTGTTCAAAAACCTTTTGGTGTCCGGGGTTCGATTTCTGGTCAATGCAAGATTTTTATATATAAAAATTTAGCCTTCGTTGAAGGTAATAGGTTCTTGCGCGTGCGAAAAAAAGTTTATCTTCCATGTGTGACTATTTCATACATTACTCGTTTCTGTGTATTAGTAGATTATTCACCTCTGTCCACATGTTTATTTAGACACTTGGGAAGTTATTGCATGAGCCGAAGGCGAATGGTATAACCCCAAGTGTCTAAATAAACATTTGGACAGAAGTGAATACGCTATTTTATCTACCGACGGCGAAATAATAGCACTTTTTCACTGCTATTTTTTCACTCTTAAGACATACGTTATTCTGGTTTTCTAGGGATTTAATTTTATTCGCAATTCCGGTCCATAATCATCACCTTTTCATGCATCCATTTAATGTCGTTTTGAAGGTATTTATTTCACTGTGTTCCCAGACGCACAGCAGTGCGCGCAGTGCGATATTTTTTTCGCACGCTAAAGAACCTATTACCTTCAACGAAGGCTAAATTTTTATAAATAAAAATCTTGCATTGACCAGAAATCGAACCACCGACACCAAAAGGTTTTTGATCGCAAAGCAGCGACTAAAGCCATTCGGCTATAGAGTCACACAATTATACCGAACATATTGTTGAAGCGTATATACTAAGCATTGACTACTCGATTTCATTCAACGCGTCTTTTTACATCACATTGCAATGTGTATTATAATGCAGCCTTCTTGATCGTTCAAATGAATTTCTGTATACACAAGAATTTTGGAACAAAATGTAGGACAAGTTTTGCATTGGAAAGGTGATTATGGCCCGAAATTGCGAAAAACGTTGTATCTACCACGGTAGGTATGCCGGTATTTTTTCCCACACGACGTCTTGTCGACCTCGGCTTCGCCTCGGGTCGACAATTGACATCTAGTGCGAAAAAATACCTTCACACCTACTTCTTCTCTTCTTCTTCACAACTACCTTGATAGATAAATAACTAATTACTCTTCTAGGGTAAATTTTATTTCCGTTTTTTATTTTGAAGAAAAAAACCAGTGACCCGACGGAGATTCGAACTCGGAACCCCCGACACATCAGCAAACTGTCCTAACCATTCGACCACAAAGTCTTCGAGTATATCAAATAGATAAACTCTTATGTCGCAACGTTCGACTCAGTTTGTAAAGTATGTACATAAGCAACATGTACTACAAAATGTCGCGCGTGTATGTGTAGACGCCATGTAGTTTTTTTTAGAACGAAAAATAATCAAATTTTGACTAAACGGATCATTTAAAATCTAATTTTTTGTGTGTTTCATCTCAGGATTTCTGTAAATTAATTAGACTTTCGATTGCCGAGAAATGTGACATTGTAATCAATATGTAAAAAAATGTAAGGCCTCAGTGCGCAGCAAATATTCGTTTATTCGTTCAATCGAAAATCTATTTATTACGATCATAGTTTATTTGCAATTTATTTTGATTAAAAAAAACGAAACAAAAATGTTTGTTACGGGAAGAGAACTAACGATCTTATGCATAAAAAGATTACGCTCTAGCCAATTCGGCCACTGAGATTCATGACTCTACTTAGTTTCGTTGTCATGAAACCCCGCATATATGTAGAACATAAGTACATAAGCAATGAACATATATGTAGTAGTAACTTTGTCGCAGGTAGTCCGATCAATTAGAAAGTACATAAGTAACATGTACGACAAAATGTCGCTTGTGTATGTGTAGATGTCATGTGAACCCTTTCACTTTACTTAATTTATTTTTATCGCATACGCTGTGTGATTCCCCGAAAAAATTATTCACCTAGTAGATTAGGCACGACTCAATATTTTGTATGGAGAGTATGTAAATAGATGACCTCGTCATAAATGCATATTCAATCTATTCCTATGAATTTCTAGATTCAGAAAAGCCTTCTCCACATAAGAAACATTTCACAAAATGTTTTTAAGAATTTTTTCAAAAATAAATATGATCGTTCAGCCATCGATTAGATTAAACACTATGTTGATATGGTTGATATAGAGAGAGCTGTCAGAAAAGTATGTGGATTCGTTCACATGAAATGCGTTACACAACAAAACGGCCGCGAGATTTGAAAATGTATTGAAATAATGTTGATAAGTTTTGTTACAGAGGAAATCATTACAATAAAAAAAACGAGAGGAGTCGGTATATTGAGATTCACTGATGATAATATTTTTTTTGTATTGTCACTTATTTTCATAGAAAAAGTGATTTTTTATGTTGAATCAATGGGCCAGTTACCGCCGAAGAATGTAAATGAATCATCAAGTACCGGCAATCAATAAAATCGAACTGCCAAGTACCGACAGTCAATGTGAAAATATAGAAAAAGTGCAGACACTTTAGAAGGGCGGGCGTCTACAAGGAATAAAAAGAACTTTGATCTCACTTGTTACCGTGAACTGAATTCTAACTGATATACTTTAAAAACCTGAAAACACTTAGACGGACACTCAGAAAGGGTCGACTCAAGTATGCCCATCTCCGAACTTGACCTCACAATCACGACGGCATATTAATCTTAATATCACCCGCATGAAGTGTCTGCAAAAGTAGTTGCAAAATTCGTAAAATGAAAATTTTTTTCGCAACATTTTGGCAACTACTTCAAAAGGCCGATAGCCACCTGAAGTAGCTTCAAAAAAGGTTGTAAAATTTGTAAAGGAAAAAAAAATTCAACAGCTTTTGCAACTTGTTCAGTACTTTGTACGAGCCTAAAAACAAAATATTAGTCTGCATATTTTATGGACAACATCTTAATAACAGAGCAAAAGTCAGATCAGTATGGTAAGGTAAGTTGAGGTAAAATTGAATTGATGGGAAAATGTGTAATTTGTGGTTAAGAGCCAGATTATTTGAAAAATTAATAAAATCGGTTAAGCATGTGGTAGTGGTAGTTTATTCGAGTATAATATACGAATGTAAATAAAACGAATCTAGCTTGTGTAGTCTTATATGCGATTGCAAAAATAATATCGCACTGAGGTATTAGAACTTCGATTTGTTATGAAATCTATCTAGGCATTTGTTTGTTACTTTGTTTCGACAGAAAAATTGCATAAAAGCTAGAATAATCGTCATGTGCGGGCATACGAATCAAAAATCTAAATTGTTTATGATGGGAAAATGTGTAATTTGTGGTTTTGAAATTGAAACCGGTGTAGGGACCGTTTTAACGGAAAAAGGCGTTAGAAAAATAAATGAAGTCAGTGTAATATGTGGGAAAAATATTGTTGTGGATGTAGGCGACAAGGTAACGTTATTGTTTAATTCTACTTCACCTAGAAAAATTATGTTCGAACCGTTTTGTGTTATAGGTCCACGAAAATTGTCGTCGAGAATTGGTTAGTGAGAACCACATTCAGTCTCGATTACACAGTTTGGAGTCAAATCAGGATGAAAATAACAACGGGTTCAACATTGAAACGTGCTGTTTCTTCTGTGGTAAAAAAACGAAACTACAAGGAGGGAAATTGGAGAAAAATGTGACTCCAATGACCATATCAAACGACTTCATACAATCGGTTCAGACAGCCTCGGTTAAAAGATTAAATGACGAATGGACTCAATTGATTGTTAACAGATGCGCTTCTGTTGTTGTTGGAGCAGCAGGTACATACCATAACAATTGTCGGATACGTTTTAGAACAAACAAAGCGCTACCAAAAAGTAAGACCTCCACAGCACCAGTGGTATTTAGTTACAAAAATGGTTTTCTGAATGTTGTAACTATGATTCGAGCTACGAAGAAACAGTATTCGATCAAAGACTTGATGGACGAAATGGACAAATTTTCTGACGGAAACGGATATTCCTTCAATCAAATGAAACACAACCTGCAGCAATATTTTGGAGGCGAAATAATAATTTCAACTCATCAAAACAAAAAGACACTCGTCACTCTTCAGTCAACTTGCCACGAAATTTTAAATCGAAGCTACGAAGCTACAATTGGGGTAACGGAGATTGATCGAGCAATTCGGAAAGTCTCAGACACAATTCTGCATGAGATTAAGAACGTAGCTCTAAATAAAAACTTCTACCCGTCACCTGAGGATATTTCTCAAGAAGAGGCTCAAAAGTTTTTGCCTGAGAAGTTGCACCAGCTCTTGAGCAACATAATAACTGGTCATAACGCTACGCTGAAAGTTCTGTCTATCGGGCAAGCCATCATTCAATCGGCTCACCGTGAAAATGTATTGTCCCCACTGCAGTTGGCGCTTGCTGTCCAGATGCACTATTTTACTGGTTCGAAGTAAGAGATTTACTTAGTTATTTGTTTATATGCAGGGCTGAATCGTTTCTTTTATATTTTAGATTTGTGGTCAATACTCTGAATGCATTTGGCTTCTGTTCAACCTACGCAGAAGCTAAAAAATTTCAATTATGTGCTTCGGTTGCCTTACACACTGAAAGAATGAATTCCAACTACAATCTACCGGTCATCAAATATGTGGCAGATAATGTTGACCATAATTTACGCACGCTGGACGGACGAAATACGTTTCATGGAATGGGTATAATATCGATTCACCCAACAATCAAGACAAACAATCCTCAAATTCCACGGGTCAATGCGAATTTACGAGATGTTAAAGCTATTGGCTCGGTTGACATAATACCGTACATTCAAAGCATCACTCCAGCGACAAGTCTGTTTTATCGAAAATTGTCTGAAACGGTGATTGAAGACCCGTACTGTGATCTAGATGTTTTATGGAAAATATCGTGGACACAAGGTGAATCATTTAGACCCGGCTGGTCAGGTATGATGCAGCTGGTACAGCAAGGCAAACATCCAGGAAAGTCAACCGTCAATTATCTGCCAATAATTGACATGGATCCAACCGATTACACTTGTATAAACTCAACGCTTCATTTCATTTGCAAAGACGCAGCAAAATTCAATGCTGCACTTACGGCAACTTTCGACAATCCTCTTTACTGGAAAGCCCGAACTATAATTGAGAATGAACCGGTGTCTAGCCCAATTAAAGGAATTGTGTTGTGTTTGGGTGGCTTTCATACTAAAATGAGTTTTCTCGGCACAATTGGTCATATTATGACAGGAACTGGATTAAAGGAGCTGTTGGGTCAAGTCTATGCTCAAAATAGTGTAACGCACATGTTGACTGGAAAAGCGTATGCTCGCGCTCTAAGAGGACACTTATTGGTCGACTCAGCCTTAAATTCGATTCTTTTGGAAGATATTTTAAATACCGAGTTATCATCGCAAATTGGTTAGCTTCTAAAAAGCACTTTGTGTGCAAGTTTCGTCCGACTAATTTTTTATTTTGATTTAGGTGATTTGCTCAAAAGAACATTAGATGGTCGCGAGAGCGTTGATAAACTTACTGAAAACGTAATGCTACAGAAGGTTAAGCAGAGTTTGGCTAAAAAAAGGCAGGCCCTTCATAGCGATTCCAATAGTCGAGTGTGGTTGCAATATATGGACATGATAGATATACTACGAAGTAATATCCGGGCTGAACGAACAGGTGTGTATATTTTTTGATAGTCACCTTTCATGTGCATTATGAAACTCGTCAGACAAATGAATTCCACCAAATTTGAAAACAAATTCTGTTTCCTTGATTACAGGAAATTTCAAACTTCTCAACGAATCTCTGAAACGAATGGTTTCTTTCTTTGCTGCGTCTGGACATAATGCTTACACGAAGGCCACACATGTTTTCTTGCAGGACATGAAAGACTTGGAGACTATCAATTTGACTGTATTCAACTTCTTCAACGACGGTCATTTTGTTACTATAAGAACGGATAGATTCTGGGCTGGCCTTCCAGATGATCTGATTATTGAACAGGTAGTTAAACAGATCACATTCCTAGTTTAGTGTGCGGAAATAAGATATTCTTTAACAGTTGCTGATGCGAAGTCTAAAAGTGTCAGGTGGTCTCACTCGTGGCCGAGGAATGGATGATGGCAAGCGTACATTATGGCTGTACTCGTTACCTGCTCGGGCAGAACTAAATAACGCTGTCCAGGACTTTACTAATTTAAAAATTGAAACGAGCGAACAACATGTTGAGTGTGGAAAGTCACGGTTGGTTCGAGACAACAAGGACATTGAGATTATTTACAACTTTCTCAAAGAAAGAAATCCTTTCGATGGCTCAACTCCGAGAGAATTCCGAAATATCGCAGATGGTATTGTTTCTACTTCGAAAGCAAATATCGACCAGGCTGAAAAAATTGGATTTGACATATTACGATCGCTAGAGAACAAAAATGTGTATGAATATGGCTTCGAAAGGTGCAAACAGGTCGTTCGAATGTCTTCAAAAAACGAACTGATGATTGATGGGGAAATGGTAATCATCGACCCAGAAACCCTTTTCCAACGATTGCTGCTGTTGATTTTTCAATCCGACCGTAATGACGACGAAAGAGAATCAGCCTTTTCTTACGAGCTCTGTCAAAAACCTCCTGCGCTCTTCGATCAAAGTGGATTAATGAGAGAAGCGAATTCTTCCACTTTCATAAAGTTGGTGGTGGCAAAGACTGGAGGTGCTGTTCGGAAAAACTTTGTGGAAGAACTACCCAATGCGTTCTACGTACTAGAAGGTGATTGGTTGATTAGCAAAATTTCATGGCGGAATGGAGATACATTTGATGTGCTTTGTGAAAGGTGAGTGATTTTTCGCAAGTCTTAGAGCAGTAATTACTTTTCGTTCGTACCCGTGAAAGATTAGCCAAACGAATTATAACTTCCATACAATAAAGTTTTCCCATCCAGATTATATTACTTTCACGAATTTCAATTTTTCCAGATATGTAACTTACGTGAAAGAAAACTTCCGGAAGGCGTCTGTCATTTTTGATTGGGGAAACAGCCCATCAACATTCGATGATAGTATACTGCGTGAGACTAAAGGACATCTTGGAATCGAAGTCGTTTTCAGTTTCGACACGGAATTGACGATGAAAAAAGACCTGTTTTTACGAAACAAGAGAAACAAACAACGATTCATATCCTTATTGTCCAAAAAGCTTGACGATAATGGTTTCACTGCAAGCACCAGCTTCGACAATTTAGTTGTTGCATTGGCCAAAGTGGCAGCTGAGTCGTCGAAAGCACGTAATACTGTCGTCGTTGGGAAAGAAGCAGATTTATTGATGCTTCTATGCTTCTATGCCCTGGAGGATAGCTATGTCATGGCTTATATGTATGAAGAGACACCAAAAAAGCCACTACAGGTTTTTGCTGTTTCGGAAATGAAAGAAAAACTTGGTGACAGAAAGTCGAAACACCTCCTTTTCGCTCACGCCATGGGAGGTTGCAGAACAACGTCGCAGATCTTCAACATAAGCAAAGGAGCACTTTTAAGTAAACTGGATAACGACCGATTCGCAAATATAGCAGACGTATTCTGCTGTCTTGAATCATCACATGATGCAATTATCAAGGCTGGAAAGGAAGTAATCGTTTCGTTGTACAACGGCAATGCAAATGAAACGCTAAACAAACTGCGTTTCCGAAAGTTCAGCGAAAAGAATCGAAACGGCCCTTCCACGGTATCATGTAAAGGCCTACCTCCGACAGAAGCTGCTGCGAATTTTCATTGTTTACGTGTGTTCTACACGATTCACCACTGGATGGGAAACAAATTCAATCCATTGAACTATGGCTGGGTTGAAAGATCTCAATTCTTCCGCCCAGTAACAACAAATTTACCATCAGCTCCCCCCCATATTTTATCAAACATTCGCTGTGGATGTAAAGGAGATTGCAATTCAAACCGTTGTACTTGTTTCAAAGCAGCTTTACAATGTACATTGGCTTGCAAGGTATGTGCTGGAAGTAGCTGTTCAAACCACTCCCCAATCGAGGAAGACAGCGACATCGACGACGAGGATTAAAGCCGATTTGTTCTCTTCAGCAAGATTTTAAATTTCTGAATTTATTTGTGATTTTGGTTTGAAAAACCTTTCTAGATTAAACCTCGTGTGAAATAGTTGGAAGATTGAATTTTATTGGTAGTTCCGGTAATTTCTGTTTCGCAAAATGTTTACGGTGATCGTGTTTCTTATTCTCCAAGGCCCTATTTCAGCTAATCTTCAGTATCTTTATATCTGTTGTAAATGACTGAAGTCTCGAAAGTTGAGAAAAAACAATCAGAAAACGTGAGTATGAATTCGTTCTTACTTTTCCATTGAGCCGAAAATTAAAATATTTCAGTGAATGATTCCGGTAGGGATTTTTATATGGAAGGGTTTTTGATTAAAATCATTTCATGCATAGAAAATGACATCAACAATTGCGACAGGACATAAGGGAAACGAGTAAGAGATATTCAAATGATTTGACTATATAATTCTTATTGACACGAACTTTTCGGGATAATCCTTATATTAATTCTTGCACTGAAAACATGATTTTAATTTTCTCAATATTTCTCTCAACTCAACTTTTGCAAAACTTCGATGAAATCAAATTAAGGCAAGAACATGTTTAAAAAGAGCGCCGAAATTCGCGAAAAAAATTAATGTGAACGAATTCAATGAGATAAAATGACGTATGTGTCTAAAAATATGGCGCAGCCCCAATCTTTATTTACAAATTTATTGCGGAAAAATTACTGATTTTTTTGTTTGTTTATTTCTCATGTGGAAGTGGCTCATGCAATTCGCCGTATTTTCAGGATTACAAAATTAGTAAATTTACGAAAGGGTATTACACTGAAACACATTATCTTCGGTGAAGACTGTACTATAGGATATATAAACAAAAATTATACTTCTGTAAATTGTCAAAGTGTCATTCGCATATCTTGTTGTCTCGTTTTCGCTTATGCGATAAAAAAGAATATGCTCGGCAAGCCTCGACCGCTTTGTCATACGTGCATAATATTTAATAATCAAATTTTGATCAAACGGATTGTCGTTATTCAAAATTATGTTGTATAGTGTTTTATCTCAGGATTTCGGTATCGCAATTAGTTTTTCGATTGGACAACTATCTGCAGAGAAATGTGTAACTACAAATGTGGTGTAATCAAAATGAAAAAGGCTAAGGTCCCAGTGTACAGCAGACATTTCTTTCGGTTGAAAATCTCCCTACGATACCGGAGATCAGTTAATTAACAGTTTTTTGATAACAGAATGAAAAAAAAATGGAAAAAAATGTTTGTTGTGAGAATAGAACTCAAAATCATGTACATAAAATCGACCGGTTCGGCCACCAAGATTCACGATTTGTTGCCATGATTTTGTTTAAGAGGGTACAAGGGTTTAGCTTCGGACAAGAACCAAAATTGCGCGAAAAATAGGGCATATTTAGGAACATAATTCTCAGGACTCAAGAGATGGAATACAGCAAAAAGGGAATTAACGATTAATTTGAGCCTTACTTAACAGAAATTTGTTTTCGCATTTATAAAATTACTTGATTTTCACAATTATTTTTCACAATTAAAACACGTCTGCAAGGCAAAATTTTTTTCCACTTTAGGTACATTTTTTTGGCAGTACATCGAGAATAAACACATAAGTTGCTATATCAAAACCGTTCCTTATGTCGCTGACCACGAAAATGTGTTTTCCTTTTTCTAAAATTCCTTTTTGTTTTGATTAAATTAATAAAAATCTAAAATTTTTCTACCACGGCGGCCATCTTGCTTTCACACTATTTCTATGGTGGCCGTCTTCGATGTTCCAGATTCTTTTGTTATTGAAGACACAATGAGCATTTCACTTGAATTAAAAGAGGTGGCGCCATAGTATTTGGTTTATGTCCACAGCTAAACCCTTGTACGCTCTTAATTGTCACACATGATGCTTTCGTACCCATAAACCAAACGTTTGTGTTTGTATGTTACGCTGAATGTATGAAATAGTCACACATATGGAAGAAACGAGCCATCAGAACAGTCGGAGCGTTTGCTGCGACTGAGCCCCGTACAAACCCGTATATCTATTGCGTACGTGACCCTAGTGCGTCTGTCACCCTACTTTGACCGTAAGCCTATGCGCCGGTTAAAGTAGTTAAAATAAAATTATTATGTAATGTGTACATCTTAGAAATTGCGCATAGCGCAATTACGAAGCCCCGTACGACGTTCCTCTCAAATAAAACAAAAATTTCAAATAGCCCTAAAATTTTAATTTATTGAGTATAAATACACATAGGGCCCTAGTAGCGGCCTTAGTCCGAGGACCCAAATTTAATTTTTTTTTCAACAACATTCTATTCGGTGTTCGATTATCTTTCAAATGAAACAAAAATTACGAAAAACGGATGAAATTTGCTCGAGTTATATGTAAAATACACATAGGGCCCTAGTAGCGGCCTTAGTCCGAGGACCCAAATTTAATTTTTTTTTTCAACAACATTCTATTCGGTGTTCGATTATCTTTCAAATGAAACAAAAATTACGAAAAACGGATGAAATTTACTCGAGTTATATGTAAAATACACATAGGGACCTAGTAGCGGCCTTAGTCCAAGGACCCAAATTTAATTTTTTTTTTCAACAACATTCTATTCGGTGTTCGATTATCTTTCAAATGAAGCAAAAATTACGAAAAACGGATGAAATTTACTCGAGTTGTATGTAAAATACGCATAGGGCCCTAGTAGCGGCCTTAGTCCGAGGACCCAAATTTTTTTTTTTCAACAACATTCTATTCGGCTTTTGATTACCTTCCAAATGAAACAAAAATTACGAAAAACGGATGAAATTTGCTCGAGTTATATGTAAAATACAGATAGGGCCCTAGTAGCGGCCTTAGTCCAAGGACCCAAATTTAATTTTTTTTTCAACAACATTCTATTCGGTGTTCGATTATCTTTCAAATGAAACAAAAATTACGAAAAACGGACGAAATTTACTCGAGTTGTATGTAAAATACGCATAGGGCCCTAGTAGCGGCCTTAGTCCGAGGACCCAAATTTAATTTTTTTCTCAAGAACATTCTATTCGGCTTTCGATTACCTTCCAAATGACACAAAAATTACGAAAAACGAATGAAATTTACTCGAGTTCTATGTAAAATACACATAGGGCCCTAGTAGCTTTTCACTTCTAAGGCCCTAACTCACGGTCCACTCACCCAATTTTAAAAAACTTTTTTTTCCTGGATTGGTATTGAAAATACCTATCATTTGCCGTGTCATTTACATTTCCATCGTTTATTTTGCCATAAATATCACCAAAAGACCTTAAATCACTTAGGTGGCCCTAACTCACGAAGGGCCGACCCGAATATGCCCATCTTCGAACTTAGCCTCACTATTTTGACTATCTTTCAGGGAAAAAAAAATTTTGAAATCGGATTTGATTTACTCAAGATATTGACGTGACGGACAGACGGACATACGGCCCAAATTTTTATTGCGGATTCGTCATCTATGAACATAGGCAAACACTTTGCCCTCACCGTCTGCTTCGAATTCCATCAATTACACACGGCATCGTAATCCTATAAGCCCCTTCGTACTTCGTACGGGGCTAAAAATATCGTACTGCTATGTGAGAAAAATCTCGAATCACTTCTTATGTACATATTGTATATACTCATTCGCTTCGCTCACTTGTTATATACAGTTTAAAAAATCACGGATTCTAATTTTTTCGACTCTAAAGTGCCCACAAACTTTAAATTAAATTATTTGAGGCAAAAACAATGCTTTTCACACGTTTTCAAAAAAATTGATTTTCTCCGTTGAGGATTTTTTCCTCAATTTTGGGCAAAACAAACAGTCACACCACACACATTCACAGACGATTTTCGAAAACTCTTCTTTTTTGGATAGCCGGCAACATTCCCAACAATTTAAGCCCATTTGAGCAATAATCGAATAATTTTCTATGTCGATTATAGAATTTTCAAGTTTAAAATTTACTAAATTTTTCATAGTTGGCGAACTTTGACGACACACCAAACATAATTCTTCGGCCAAATGTTTCCAATTTAAACATTTTCTGTTTTATTGGACTCTAATTAGTAGAAAAACTTTAATTAGGGCAAAAAATATCTCGCAGCATATTGTTGATAGAGGTCGAAATATGAGATTTTACCAGTAGCCGCAAATTCAGCTTCAGTGAATTTGCGCAAGTTGTTAATGAATAAGGGAGGGACTAATCGATTCTTTTCGCGATTTTTTGTCAAATATCAGCAGAAATACGAAAAATAAGAAAGTCGTACATCGGGCATTCTCATAATATTGTCATATTTAAAAGATTTTACAAAAAGAAAATCGATGAAAATAGCACTTCCCATTCAATTTCACACCCAAATCACATCCACCTTGAACTTAGTCGAATATGGTTTAACGAAGAGAATCGTCGTTAAAGTCGTTAATCGTAACATGAGTACTGTTTTTGAAACGTCAAATCACCAAAGCAAAAATTTAGTGTCGGTTGTGAAAAATGTAATAATTTCGGTGATTTCGATGTGATTTAAATCAGATTTTGTGCGGAAATGTGCTTTTTGTGTTTTTTTAACATTACAATCAACGGTTTACTTTAAATATTCATCAAAGCAAACGAATTTATGAAAAATTTATGGTGACCAATCATGTAAACAAACAACAATATTGTCGTTTGGTGTGATGTGAGGTTCAAAAGGGATGACCCAGTAGAAATAAAATGTCGGCGGTAATCTTAAAAATTACGTTTTAGCGGAAACGCTTTAGTTTAAATGTGTGTACGTTTCCGGTGAAATAAATTAGTTCGAAAGTATACACTATTGAGGAGATTTACGATAACACCTTTAGTTAGAGGGGTGTCACATCCCTTATTAAAAAAAAAATTTTAATCACTTTTAGACATCTAGGGATGGTAAGAATTTTTTGTGGACCCCTTCCATCCTGATCCCCGAACCATCGCACACCCCTATGAAATAAATACCTTCAAAACGACATTAAATGGATGCATGGAAAGGTGATGATTATGGACCGGAATTGCGAAAAAGATTATTAAGAATTGTCGGTAAATATTGTGAGCCAGTAAATATACTGATTGCCAAGGCGAAACGACGTCCAGCGCTGAGTAATATTTTAAATGAAAAATCAATACCGCTATAACGTCTTAAATCAGTTTATGTTTCGGTTATTTCGACGACTTTTCTTTTGATTGTATGTTTTGCAATGGTGTTCTTTATTTTGATGGAAAATTATTATCGTCCACTTTGAAAAGTTATTTGTCGAAGAAGTTTTTCGACTTCCTTTGTTCTGTTAATAGTTTAACTATCACAATGTAACTGAATTGCAATAATTTGTCCTTTCTGTTAATATTGTTTCGTTTATTCCATTCCATTCCTGTATCAATAATTGAATCAGACATGAGTAAAGTCATTGAGAGAAAGTGAGAAAAAGAAATTATTAATTCAATCAGAAGTTCAATAAAATTCTCATATTTCCACAACGAAATGGTTTAAAAACTTTTTTTTTTGTCATCCCAAATCGTTAATGGATGATATTACACACAGAGGGGTTAGTCTGTATAGTGTAACCTGAAAAATTTATATATGGAACGAACAGGATAATAATATGAAGTTAGGTAAAAAGTTTGTGGTACGCCCACTCGCATATGTAAATAAATAATTTCAAGAAAATCGAAATAAATTGAGCTCAACTTGAGTATAAGTATATGTCGACCGAAGTAAACAAGTACGTTCATAGCTGCAATGCGATAAAATAACATACGAAAATGTCGTCAGATTGGCAATACATGTGGATTGAATAAGGAGAATTAAATTGGATGACAATTGTATCGTCTTATTTTTCCTCTCCTCCAATCAAAACTCTACTGGTAGAGAACGATTCACTCTTTCACTGAAAGATGTCGCTGCGACAAAACCATTGTCAACAGAAAAATAATTAATTTTTTACTCGACGGATTTCAGTCAAATAAAATGCCATCGTATAGCACATGATCTCAGGACTCCGGAACAGTAATCAGTTTTTCAATCGACCCTATATCGGCTTGGCGATAAGGATTTGAAAAAACGTTTTCTGTCATTGCATCATTTCTTTTTAGACCCGTACGAAGTACTAGGGTCTTATAGATTTACGCATACGTTTGTAACACGGCGAATTGGACTCCCTGAGTAAGGTGAAACCTATTGTGTTTGTCTAGAAATGCCAAATCAGTGAAAAAAAAATGCCCGTCTGTCTGTCTGCACGATAACTTGAGTAAAATGCATCCGATTTTGAAAATTCTTTTTTTTCCCGTTTGGTAATGTCAAAAAGAAGAAGAAGAAGAAGGTAATGTCAAAAGACAGGCTAAGTTCGAAGATGAGTGATTTTGGATTGACCCCTCCCGAGCTGTGGCCCAATAAGTGCTTTACGGTTTTTCGAAGATATCTCCGGACATTTAAACGTTACACTTGTAAGTGATACGTCAAATAAAAGGTATTTACAATACCAGTCGACAAAAAAAAAGTTTTTGGAAATCGGATGACCGCCTCGTGCGTTAGAGCCCTTGGTGTGAAACAGGCACAGGGCGGCAAGCAGTTTTTGCTTGTAGGTCGGCCACATTTGAACATATTTCGTCTGTTTATTAGGTAGGTATTGACCGTACCAATCAGGGAAAAAAAGTTTTTGAAATTATGTTTTCCGGAGCGTGAGATAGGTCTCTTGGAGTGAGCTATTATCTGGCTACTCGGCCGTATAGTGAACGTGGAGTATTTTGTCAATATCTCGAGTAAATTTTGACCGAATTTCATGATTTTTTTTTAGTTTGAAAGGTATTAACGAATGTAAAGCGTCGGTAAAATTTCCGGTCTCCTAACAAAATGGCTGCCGGTGGCCATATTGGATTTTAATAAAAGTGATATATCTTGGGAAAAATGGTACTTAGAGAGTTTCTGTTAACATGGAAATAATTTGTTATGTGTGTGGGGTGTTTCAGGCATTCCATATATGGACATCTATATTTATCTATATTCACCTATATTGAGCTATATACAGGCATATAGAGCTATATAAGAGCATATTCATCTGTGAAATGTTTATTTATAGGAAAATATAGATACATATATAGGTACCGTAAAAGTGCATAAATTTGACCGACGTTCATAACTTTGACCGGGGAGGTTGTTCCGGCCCTACAAATCGTGCATAGTTCGTTATACCTCACGATTCAAGGAACTGAAATTAATACAAAGGATATATATACATACAGCAATGTAATAAAAAATGATCTTGGCGACAAAGTTAAAGACGGCAATATACTAAGGGTTTACAAACGTGATAGTTAACGTATTAGAATTAGACCCATTTTTTAAATGGTAGAAATTTGGTTATTACAAAATGGTGTACATGTGGCTTAAAAAAGATCTAAAACCTTTTCACTCATATTTTCTAATGTTAGATATTTAAATTGGAAATGCAATAATAGATTTTTGTATGAAGAAATCTGCTAAATAATACGTAATGTCTTATAAAATTATCTTCATCTACCGACTCAGCGTGTGTATTGCAGATTTAATAAAGTTATACAGTCAAAAACTCAACAGAGATTATACATTATAAAGGTTAATTTAATTATATTTTGTATGAGTTATGACTAGGTGTTGATGGAAGTATTTTCATTTCGTCTTTTACAGGGTGCTTCTCTTTTCTTTCTAATATAAAGAGTTTAGATTTTTTTTGAAAACTAGGCCCCACCTCTTAGAAGTCAGGTTCCTTGATTGACTAAATTTTTCAATTTTTTCAATATTAGTGTTCGTATCATTTTTAAATAAGTTGGTGTTTTCAAGATCACAAAATCGTGGTCAGATGAAGAAGCGATGCAAGAATGGTCCATTTATTATTAATTGTTCATCTCTTTTATATTCTCTGACCGTTTAGAAAACAGCAGCCATGTCATGCTTTATTTTACTCAAATTTAGTTTACTTTTCTGAAGAAACAAAGGAAGCTATGAGTTGAAAGTTCAGCGAGCAATGTTTTACTACCAATAAATATGAGTCTACTAAAAAGCGCTGAAAAGATGCCGCATTTCTTGCCTACCTTTTGAATAAATTCGCTTTGCTCTGGCCACAAAGTTCACACTAGTTCAAATATTCTCTTTCATAAGCCTTTTAAGCAAGCGATTTCACGCAAGAATTGTCCTGGATCCCAAATTACTAGTCAAACAAAAAATCCAATCTTCAAACTAAAGCGCATGAATTAAGCTACTGGTCGAAACCATCAGAAAACACTTAATACCTTATATAACTCTATACTTAAACTTAGCTTCAAAACATACTTTTCTGAAGTGAGACCGAATGAAATTAGAAGAAAATATTTTCACATCTACGATTTTGGAAGCCACTGAGAATTACTCGAGTGTCGTATTATTAATAACGCAAACAAAACTCTTTTGGGAAGTACTTCTGGATTGTTAAACCGGAAATCAGAATTTCATTACTCTAACGATAAACTTTCTGGACGAATTACTCAAGTTAACGTGTTATCAAGGAATTTATAACCAGCCAACACAAAATTTCGTGGTAACAAGGAAAAATTGTTTTTTTCACAATTACTCCAATATTGCCCATCAAAGGACCCAGCCTCATGATTTTCATTCTCCGTCGATTATAGCCAAAATTTTGAAAATAAAATCGGATAAGGTAACAAGGAGAAACGTCTGTGAAGAATTTCTTCCATCTACGACCTCCAATATTGACCATCTGCGAACTTAGCATCATGATTTTCTTTCTCTGTAGATGAAAAACAAAATTTTGAAAAACCGATTGAGAATTATTCGAGTTATCGCGGTAATAAGTGTTACGGACGTACGATAAATAAATCTCTATTTAACGTTTTTTGCCAATGTAGAACATTTTGAAAATATCATAGTGAAATTAGCGTCACGGTCGTTTCAGAATATTTTCTGTCATAAGACCTTGCCTTTCAGTCAGTGGAACTAAAATGGAAAACAAATAAGGAATCAGCACATTTTTGTTTTGAGCAGAAACCACATCTCAAAAATCGGACATTATAGCCGAGTTGTCAACATAAGTGGGTCTAAAAAGATGTGGTTTCTATTAAAAACCAATGTACTGATTTCTTATTTACGAAAGTGAAGTTAAGCTACGCAAATTGCCATTGAAAACTAACATCCTCTATTTGATCTCGTATTTGTTAGAGGCTTCAAGTAACTCATTAAAACTGTAAGGATCCCTAAAGCGAAATACTCTCAGAGATATTAATTTGCATGGACGAATATATAGTTAGGAATGCAACCAGGTCACAATCAAAATATGTATAACAAGGTAAATGACTACCCGCAACGTTGAGTTTAACTTTGAAGGAAGGGCATCTGATTGGAGCACACTAACAGTATATCATATCAAACATTGTAGTTGCATCGGTAAATGTCAACAAATGATATTCATGCCATTGCCTGACGATGAGGTATTTTCGTTATGAATTTAATTTAGTATGGTCTTGTCACTCTCATGTTTTGGCATTGCAATTCAAAATTGTAGGTTTGATGTACTTATATTTAGAAAACAGCAGCAAAAAAGTTTTTTTTATGCATGAGTGTGATGACATGAAAAGCTTTTCGCCGCCACAGACTTTTATTTAAGGTAAGCGAGGTAGTAGCTGACCGGCTAAGCAATTTTTCAACTTTGGTCATCAGTATCTCAGGATGATTTCGATGAAGCTAAGTTTTTCCTTCGTCAGAATTTAATTTGATCTGTTCCCATTCCGTAGAATATCAGAAATATTGACAATTAATTAATTTTTATTGTAAAAAACTGATTTTACTGAAGCACTGTTTTTGATGCAGTAGCTGACCACTAAAAAACGGATGTTTTTATACCTGACCAGTCTTGTTGCAGTAGTTGACCGCTACAAAATTAAGACATTTTTCACATTTTTCGCATTATTCGACACATTTTCACTCTTAATTCACTGATATTAACCAATTTCAATGATAAAAACTCATAAAAACACAAAATATCAACGAAAAACGAATTTTAATCACATCATTTTGTACACAACAATGCACATGGAAGGTGAATTTGTCACATGAAGAAAAATGTACGGAATTTGGTGCGGTCAACTACACAAACATGGCACATTTTTGATGCAATGTTTTGACCACCATGTAATTAATCAAATATTAACTTTTAGACGCTATTTATGTTAATAATATTAATTGTCGAACTATTTACTACCTAAAAACACCAAAACTTTGTCCATTAATAATTCTTTTGTCAATAAAAACCTTAAATTAGACCACACCGATCTTACGATTTTCTTAAGAAATGTGCAACTTTGTACTGAGATGGTGCACTGGTTTCATTTTATGGTTTTATCAAATAAGTAAACATAATAATCGCATTATTTTCATGAAAAAATTAATCTTTAGGAAAGATTAATTCCCTTGACTGAAAGTCAGGGTCTTACACCAGAAAATACCGAAATATGTGGGTAACAAAAAAGTTCACTGTGATTGAAATGTATGAAATGGTATGAAAAACGTTAAATGTGGGTAACAAAAAATCGTTGAGGGCACGATAACTTGAGTAATTTTTAACCAATTTGGATGAATCTTTTTTAGCCCCGTACGAAGTACGAAGGGGCTTATAGGATTACGATGCCGTGTGTAATTGATGGAATTCGAAGCAGACGGTAAGGGCAAAGTGTTTGCCTATGTTCATAGATAACGAATCCGCAATAAAAATTTTGTCTGTCCGTCTGTCCGTCTGTCCGTCTGTCCGTCTGTCCGTCTGTCCGTCTGTCCGTCTGTCACGTCGATATCTTGAGTAAATCAAATCCGATTTCAAAATTTTTTTTTTCCCCTGAAAGGTAGTTGAAATAGTGAGGCTAAGTTCGAAGATGGGCGATTTTGGGTCGACCCCTCCAGAGCTGGGGCCCCATAAGTGCTTTAACGTTTTCCAAAGATTTCTCTGGCCATTTAAAGGCTACACTTGTAAGTGATACATCAAATGAAAGGTATTTACAATACCTATCCACAAAAAAAAAGTTTATGGAAATCGGATGACCGACTCGTGAGTTAGACCCCTTGGTGTGAACTAGGTACAGGGCGGCAAGCCGTTTTTGCTTGTAGGTTAGTCATATTTGAACGGATTTAGATGGATTTTGATTTATTAGATAGGTATTGACCGTACCAATCAGGGAAAAAAAGTTTATGAAATTCGGTTTACCGGAGCGTGAGCTAGGTCTCTTGGAGTGAGCTTATATGTGGCTACTCGGCCGTACAGTGAAGGTGGTGTTTTTTGTTAATATCTCGAGTAAAATTTAACCGAATTTCATGAATTTTTTTTTGTTTGAAAGGTATTATCGAATGTAAAGCAGCTGTAATAATTTCCACCTCCTAACAAAATGGCCGTCGGCCGCCATTTTGGATTTTTGTAAAATCAATATAAATAGGTGAAAATGATAATTCCAAAATCACTGATCAGTGGGAAGTGTAGTTTGTGTTACTTTTGAAAGGAACGTCGTACGGGGCTTCGTAATTGCGCTATGCGCAATTTTTAAGACGTACACATTGCATAAGAATTTTACGACGTTTACGGGCGCAATAGGCTTACGGTAAGAGTAGGGCGACGGACGAAGTAGGGTCACGTGCGCAATAGATGTACGGGTTTGTACGGGGCTCAGTCGCAGCAAACGCTCCGACTGTTCTGACGGCTCGTTTTAAATTTGTGGAAGTAAAATACCGAGGCTAAGTTCGAAGATGGGCTATGTTGGACGAAGGATCTGGAAGCTATCCCAGAAAAACAGGATTTTACACTGTTGATTATAGCCTCAATCGAAAAAGATTACTTTGATGAAATTTGATTTTGTTGCGTAGTGTGTGTAAATCGTATAAGTATGTTTTCGATAATGTGCATGAAACAAGTAGAAAAAAAAATTTCGGCACTACATGCCCAGCCTCTAACCGGTAAACATCTCTAGTTAGTGAACTGCTAACAATTTGATAGTTGACTATCAAATTTGATAGTCAACTATCAAATTTGATAGTCAACTAGAGGGATTCTTTTGAAAAACAGCCTACCGAAATCGGACGCATTTTCCAGTGGACTTTTTTATATGTGCCTAGAAAGGACTTCGACCCTAGAACCCAAAACCACTTACAAAAAGTTCTTCGAAGCTTTTGTGACTGGTGAAAGGTGATCAAAAACCGAAAACTTGCACTTTTCTTACCAAAATTTCTCCGGATACACGAGCCGTACAGGGTCGTGTGGGGTGTCATTAGAAAGGTAATCACATGTACTATTGAGCCGAATAGAGACTTATTGGGTTTAAAATTCATCCACACTGAAATATGTGCAGTTGAAGTTTTCAACCGAAAACTTGCACTTTTCTTACCAATATTTCTCCAGTTACACGAACCGTACATGGTGGTGATACCTTAATTTGAAAGGTAATTTTATGTGCTTTTGGGCCAAATAGGGTCTTATGGGGTTTGGATGCATATGCGATGGAATATGAGAAGTTGAAATGTTTAAGTGCCCATATTTCAGCGCATATGCATCCAAACCACATAAGACCCTATTTGGTCCAAAAGCACATAAAATTACCTTTCAAATGATACCCCACACCACCATGTACGGTTCGTGTAACTGGAGAAATATTGGTAAGAAAAGTGCAAGTTTTCTGTTGAAAACTTCAACTGCACATATTTCAGTGTGGATTAATTTTAAAACCAATGTTAGTTGACTAACAACTTGATAGTTGACTATCAAATTTGATAGTTGACTATCAACTTGATAGTTGACTATCAAATTTGATAGTTGACTAACAACTTGATAGTTGACTAACAACTTGATAGTTGACTAACAACTTGATAGTTGACTAACAACTTGATAGTTGACTAACAACTTGATAGTTGACTAACAACTTGATAGTTGTCTAACAAATTTGATAGTCAACTATCAACTTGATAGTTGACTATCAAATTTGTTAGTTGACTAACTAATTTAATGCGTCTACTACCAAAGAAAGATGTTTTTTTTACTCAAGGTCTTACGGCAGAAAAATGTCATGAGACACTGATTGAAAAGTATAGGAAATTTTATGAAAAACGTTAAATGTAACCATCATTCTTTGTAGGCAATATAAGATATAAGTCATTCTCAACAAATTTCTGAATATTTTTTTTAAATTCATTATTCCAATAATCAAACAAAATATGTTACAACTCCCATACGAGTGTGAAGTTTGCGGCCAGAGCGAACGAGGGCCGTAATTCTCACGAGTCGTAATAATTTTATGGGATATTATATTCGACCAATAGAAAAATTCAATTTTACCGATAAAAAATAATAAAATACCGATAGAAATGTGGTACATGTCACCTCTTCAGTAAATCAGTAAAAAGTAAAAAAAAATTGTCTTTCCTTCACTCTTTGTCGGTTTTGGAAATATAAAGCAAAGGCGGGTAGCGAATTCATCCTTTTACAAAATGTAACGAAAAGGCGTTTTGTTCGTTCCAAGGGAATTCATCCTACTACAAAATGTAATGAGAAGGCGTTCTGTTCGTTCCTAGGGAATTCATCCTTTTACAAAATGTAACTTAAAGACGTTTTGTTCGTTCCTAGGGAAATTCATCCTTCTACGAAATGTAACTTAAAGACGTTTTGTTAATTCCTTTACTTTTGTCGTTTTCTGAATCGACAAAAGTGAAGAAACGAAAAAAAAATTAATTAATTTATCGGTCGTTTATTACCATCCACATTTTATTCACGAGTGACGGTTTTGTAAAATACCGGGGGACTTCCTTTTTGTACAAAACTGTAAGAGAAGAACATCTATCGTTTTTTTTCCACATTAGTAAAACTTCGCATCTGCTCTGATTAAATTTGACAAAATGGCAATCAAACAGAATAATAGATAACTAATACGAGTGGGAAGTTTGCGGCCAGCGCGAAGCGAGGGCCGTAATTCACACGAGTCGCATTTTATTTACGATTTGTGGTTGATTGAAAATCTTGCCTCAAATTTATAAGAAAAATGAGAACTCAAAGATCATTCGGTCTTCGAAGGTTTATTTGAAGAACTTTTTCTGTCAAATTTCGTTGTCATGTTTAGAGTAATCGATATATTAAATGTAGGCATTTGTATCAGTGTTGCTTCGGAAGTTCAACAATGAAATTGGTCAAAAATATATTGAAAAAATTGTCAGTCAAGGGACCTGACCCGCTCAAAAGGTGGGACCTAGTTATAACGTTAATTTGCGTATTTTCATTTGTAATTATTTTCCAAAACTGATAAATAATGTAGCTGGTCAGGTACACCTGCACGGTCAGCTATACCCTCGCTTACCTTATAGTTACTTATGAAATTATGAGGAGAAACTATACATTTTTCCATTTTTTTTAATGATACAGTGGTCGTCTTTCAATTTTGTGCACTATTTCGATTCAGCTGTTTGATCAGCTGGTCCACGTAAACAAAGTCAGCTAATTTTATAATCAGGAGTAGATAAAAATGGGAACAGTGGTTTGTTTATTATCGGTAACAATAAAACTAAAGAGAGTCTTACGTGAGTCGTATGTATCACTAACATCGTGCGATCATTTGTTTCGATCCGAATTCTGTGCATTAATTATATAATACGAATCTTTAGATGACTTAGAAACTAAAATCTTATTAAAATAATTTAGATGCAAAGACTTTAAAATATCGCATAGAACGCTCAAAAATGTTGTCGCAATGCTTAAAGCTGTGTTATGAAACAAATAATCTCGAGAACTTCTGATCATCAATTGTTGTTTAAGTATTGTTAACATATACATGAACCAGCTGGTCAAACAGCTGAATCGAAATAGTGCATAAAATTGAAAGTTGACCACTGTGTAAGTTCACATTATTCTTTAATCACCGGTTCAACTGCAGCAGACAAGATACCGATACAGTCAAGTTTCGTACAGCCAATTCATTCAAGGGAAATCCCTATACTACAAAGACGTACTAGAGCCAACGCCCTCTACGACGACAAGGATGAAGCTCAAAATGAATTGATTCGAATGGAAGCGGGATACGTGAATTCAAAAAATAAACCGAAAGGAGATGAAATGAGCCGATTCCAGTTATTCCGGCTGCAATGTCAGTTATCAAAACTGCCAGATCCACTACCGTTCGACGTGTTCGACAAACAGGACTGGAACCATGTCAGCACATTTGATAAGAAATTGCTGGCTCCTGGTGAAAGTTTCCTCTCCGCAGCTGCATTGGAAAAGATTCCTCGCCGCCATGGCAAATTTCCTTATTGCCATCCAGGAGCAGTTGTGGACACATTGTCTGGAACTCAAGACTGGTTTTACGCAGACTCAATTGTGCAGGAAGTGAAAATTCAATTTCCCCAGGTATAACACCGTTGAGCCACAATCAAATCTGGCCGATACTGCTGTGTTGATGTTGTATCAAAAGCGAGAATATTACATCGGAGCTGGTGCAAGCGGACCAACTGTCTTACGTCGTTCAACTCGGATAATGGCTGAACAATTTGAACAGAAACTTCAGAATGGCAAAATAGAAGTTTCAAAGTGCCGAGAATTGAATCTACTTCATTTACAGTTGGAACAGGAAGAACGTGTCGATCGTTACTCGACTGCTACTGGATTTGCAACGTCAATTTCTACATTTCGATCCAGCGCATTACGTATTCTTTACCTTTAAACTTTACATTCAGATTGACGTCGCTACCCTACACGCTACAAACGCAATTCGACTTCATCGAAAAAGTTTTTTTTTCAATCATCGACGAGTCAAACACTCCTGGATACGTCCTTGGAAAGAGTTATTTTGGATCACACGGAAGTAATCGATCCGTTGATTTGACAAAATCATTTCCAAAAACTGTCAAATCCGCCAACACAATGCACACTAAATTGAAGGAAGCATTTACAAAAGCAAATCCGAAGGATGATGAACCTTCTTATGCTTCATTTCTGGTGTTGGTAACTCACGGAAGCAGAGCGAAAGCAACAGACAAAAGAATCGGATTTCACATGTGTGTGTACACGGTGTGACGCTTCAACAAAATTTACGACTCAGTGTTTTACGACCCATCTCCGGAGTGTTACTGGCATGCCATTCCTAATCAAATTTTGGGATTTAAAAAGATTGCGAACAGATCTTCAACCTTGGTATACGGACCAAATACCAACAAGGAGGACTGCGTATACCAGTGTATGAAATATATAATTGAACTGCACACTGGTCAAGTTCCATTCCAAAGAATAGACACGTAATGATTTATAAAACCTAAAAATTTTGCTTTTATTTTCACCAATTTTCCACTGGAAATGACCACTGTACGTTCCATTTATTCGTTTTGGAAAACCCTTTCCGATTCACATTCTTGAAATATTCATCCGGAACCGTACCTCCAGCAATAAGCAAACAATCATTTTATTAACAATTAATTTGCTATTCGAAAATCGAAGTAAATCTTAAAAATACGCTAAATTTTTCGCCAATGACTCGAGAAGCACCTTGTTATATGTGCGTATAAACAGGTAAAGTTTTACCCTAATGTTTCATATCCCTCAATTTATGAAACAATAAATAATGTCTGAAAGTATGTTCCAGGTACGTTCGCCCCATTCACAACCAACCATTTTGTCATCATAAAATACGGATGCATTAAATTAATAAAAATATTTTCATAAAACGTTTTGATATAAGGTATGAATGTTTTCAAATTTAAGAAAATACTCATAGCTATCAATTTACAAAACGCCTGTAGAAGATTATATGTATTCTCTGATAACAAAACAGTTACACTCAATGAAAGTAAATGGATAGGTATGGCCAAACGTTCAAATTTGTTCTAGCCGGAGCACATACGGATTTGCATGGCGCAAATTTCCAATAGAAATGAGTTAGTTTGAGGTGGCGCCATGCAAATCCGTATGTGCTCCGACTTGTATGGACTGGCCGTACCTACTTATCTACTTTCATTGGTTACACCTAGACTCCTATAATCTTTCAAGTAGCATTTAATAATACCAACGGCTCAAACTTGCTGATTTCGTAGGTACTTCATCTGATTACAAACAGGAAAAAAACACAAATAAAAAATTCTCGAAATTTTCTCTGCCATTATTTTTCGGAAAGTCTAACGAAACCTGGAATTTTCGAAAGGCACACGACGATGTGTTGTGAGGGATTCTTTTAAATTTCGACTGACGGCGCTATTTTTGATCTTCCATACCAGGCTGGTTGTAAGCAGTCAAAAGTTGAAAAATGAGTTTCATAGTCCGGATTTCATTTCCGTAAGGTGGCAAGGACACGGGCGTGTATGGGTTCGTTGGAAAGCTGAGGTCGAGTACTCCTGGGACAAATATTTACTTCAATTTGACGATAAACGGCCAAATATATGTGAACCTCCGGAAAATTTCTCAGAATCGATGAAACCTCGATGAATTTTGACGAAGGCTGTGACCTCACTAATACAATTGGCATGTGACTAATTAACAGATAAAAACTGTGCGTTCCAACCCGCCAAAGTACTACATATTGGTATTGCTGTAAAGCTGAGGTCCCTCACATTCATAATTAACAATAATTTAATCAAACAATTGCATTAGTGTAATCACTGATAGAAAAGTTAACGCGCTGGACGTGTATTGTACGTAGTGGACGTGTAAATTGGCTGGCAGACAGCTATTTTTGGATCGAACTTCGGGAACGTTTAGTACACGTGCACTGCGTCAGTAAACGTCCAGTACGTTTGCTCTGGTATCCAAAATAAAATGAAATTTTGATGTACATTATTTCGTCAAATTTCGTTCTTTTTAATTTTAATTCTTTTATTTTTCGTGTTTTTATTCATTTATATCGTAACTTTTTCTTTGATAAAAATTTTCTCCATGTTTGGTGCTGGGTTTGAACTGGGGACCTCTTGATCTCAAAGCGGCGCTTCAACCAATGTTGCAATTAAGACATACTACATTGATAGTTGTATTGTGAAGCGTTGGTAGAAGTAGGTAAACGTGGAGCACGTTTGCACACAAAGTACTTATACATGCTATACGTTTACTTACATGACACACATATGAAACTTTGAAAATATTTTTTTTTATTCTAATTAGAACTATGGTATATGACAATGACCTAATATCGAGAATCGTAATCGTAATTCCTTCTTCTTCTTTTTGCGTAATATTTCGATATTTCAACAGTATGAGATTGGAACTCAGGGAATAAAACGTTTTGAAATTTAAATGACTGAATTTAATATTTCTGTTTTTAAGTGAATCCTAAAATCCTGATACAGATACATTCATCTCATGTACGTAAAGGACTTGACATAGTTGCTATTAATATAAGATGCACAGTGTACGAATGTTAACGCACAACAAGTACGATCTTTTGACATCATACTTACCATGCGTATACAAACATCCTAAACGTGTGCTTTTCTCAAACGTGTTGGGCGTATGAGGTAATTTTGCGATGAAGTTACACATACCAAAATTTTACACATGTCCTACGTCGACTACACGCGTGAGATGTATGGCACACATATCGTACGTAAACTTACATACGACAGGTTTGCCATACATACCCGACGCATACTATGCATAACAGAAGTATATCATACATATCCGAAGTACACCGCCAAAATCTTTTTTATCAGTGATATTTTCGGCTGTTTATCATACAATTTTTTAAAGTTCAGTTATTTGCATCACAGGATTGAAACCACGAAATTACAGTATATGTGTGAGTTCGTATACCGAGAGAATAATTTTTGCATAAGTATGTATGTTTCGTCGAGACGAAGTATACTGTAATTTCGTGGTTTCAATCCTGTGTTGCACACAATTTTACACTCGTCACACCATGAAATACACAAACAACGAAACCAAATATAATAGACACCGTTCATAGACACCGAACTTGAATGTACAGAAGAAGAATGAGAATAAAAACAAAGCCGAAATTACCCGATATTAAGCCGAACGAGTTGATCGTTCGATGTGCATCACACTACTAGTTGATACGGAGAGTAAGCTCCGCCTTCGTATCAAATTTCTCTCTTTGACGAATAACATAAACAAACTCCACCATTAAGGAAAACATCGCCTGGATCCCTAGACCTGTTTGCAAGGTGTGCTGAGAGAGAACTAAAAAAGTGTGGTTTCCGATACCTTCTGACGCGTGATATTCAGTGTTTTCATGGTTTCATACTCGACCTCAGCTTTCCAACAAACCCATACACATCCGTGTCCTCACCACCATACGCAAATGAAATCTGGACAACGAAACCCATTTTTCGACTGCTTACCACCAGCCTGGTATGGAAGATCAAACATATCTGACACTGGTTCTGGGGCCTAGGCCTAACTAGGCATATGTAAAAGATCCCGGAAAAAATAGCGTCGATTTCGGTCAGTCGAAATTCAAAAGAAACCCTCCGTATACCTTTTTCGATTGATATCAATTATTAAAATGGCCCTATTGCAGCAATAGGGCCATTTTAATAATGTATTGCTATATGTATAAAAGCATAGATAATAAAATAGGGAAACTTTATCTCATTTTAAGTGAACCAAAAAAAGAGAGAAATGTATAATATAATGTGGGCTGGTTGAATATAAGGGATCTCAAGTAATGTGCGTATTGAAATCAATAATTCAAAATCACGAAGCAAAAGTTTGAAAGTTTACTTTATGAATAATTGATATATTTATATATACGTACTTTTAAATTTGGTTGTGATTGCTCCTTCTGTCGATTCTTGTATTCGTATTGTCACCGAATTATTAGACGTAACGTCAATTGTTGTACAATGGGGCGGATCCGGCGGCTTCACTATGTAATGAAAATGGATATATATTCACTGGTGTAATGAATATGGAAATATTGAAATACCTTGATCCCATCCTAGAAGCATCCGTCTCAGACCTTTGACTCGACGTTCCCAAATACCAATTTGTTTGTCCGCTTCATTTCCAGCACAGCCAGTAACTGAGGGACCTGGATATGCATTACCTTTTAATGAGGAAAAAAGGAGATATGACTTGTAACTCAGAGTTTTTTTTCAAATCGATTGAATACATTTATTCTTGCATTTACGATTTTATTCATTATATGTCTCTGTGTGATATGACTAACATTACGCATCAGCTCGGAGAGGGATTTTGGGTTTATCTTTGCATCGACACATAAAAAATGATATGCACCAACGCACTTCAAGCAAAAGTGCTATTTATGACAGCTGTCAAATAGAGTATGAAATGTTATCCTCACTATTTTTACAGTGTAAAATTTTGTATGAAGCACTGTCAAGTTTCAGTACTACATTAGGCACATTAGGGAAAAATAGGATAGATGATTTTTGAATATTTTTAAAGTGATTTTCCGAAAAGTAAGTAAAATAGTTGGAAAAAGTGAAAAGTAAGATTTAGAGTGCGGCACTTTTTCATAATGTCGAAAAAGTTGGAAAAAGTGAATAAAGTGAGTCAGAGTTCAACTCGCCCAATCGCCCAAAAACTACTGTTGAAAGTTGATAGTTTTGCCCCGGAGACAAACAATAAAACGATTTAAGTTATGTGTTGATATCGGTTGATACATAATGCGAAAGTACATAAAGTAAAAATCAATACTTATACAATATAAATGATATTCAGACCAGTTATTATAACTTGCCTTGGGGGATCTGTCAAAATATATATGTAAAACAGTGACAAGTACCCCACGGCAAGTTATAATTAACTGGTCTTCGGTTTTATCGCTCTGATCATAACAGTCTATACGAAAGCCCACTACTTAATGCAAAAGTCAATCAGTGTGCTTCGAACAAAATTGAACGAAACCATGCGCCGGTGCTCTGCTTAATAAGAAACATTCAAAGTTAATTCTTATTGTTGGCGAAGGCATTTGTTGATTTTTTAATGTGTAATTGTTGGGATGGTTGATGTATTCAATTGTATCTTATACCAGGTGGCTGCCGCCCCTCGATCCACTCATTTTCTGGTAAAATTCCAATTTTTCTTTTGTCCTGCCGTAGGAAGCGTATAAATAGAATATTCAACATGGGGTTCAGTACACGATTCAGCACATGGCACACACGATTGAATTTTATTGCTTTAGTCCCTTGTGAAACAATAGTCATTTCAAAGGGACATAGCATTTTCGTGTGACGTGTTGAGTTTTTCATGCTTGCTGAGGGAACGAAAAGTAATATATATTACACACTTGTCACGAAGAAGTCGAGGCTTGCCGAGACTGATAGTGACAAGTGTGTACTCTATTTTATCACATAAGCGAAAACGAGACAACAACATAGACCTGAAGTGTAATTTTTGAATTAAACTTCTAGTTAAGTAATTTTGACATCCGAACACCGCGCGTATGTGATAAAAAACTTTAGGCTCCCAAAATTGACATTTTTACTTTCGGTTTCCTATATTTACTAAATCTATTTAATAACCGTTAACTGTTTTAATCGGGAGAGCGAAAAAAATTAACCATCAATTTTCAAGTGGGTGTCGATGTAGGTCTTGTGGTATTTATATTTGGTTATTATGTATGTATAATACAATCCAATAATGCATATGCGCAATTAATTTAAAATGAAACGCATTGCATAAATCATTAAGTAAACTTCACTCACCAATAATACTAGAAAAAGAAGCTCTAGTACTGAATGGGGGTTGAGAAATATCCTCAGCACCGCTACCCAATTCGTGAATTCTGTTTTCAGCATCATGAAGCAGCGAATTCAAATGATTCCCAAGTGAATCCGAATTTTTAACTGTTGAAAATATGAAACCATTTACGTTGTTTTGTCAATTTTTTTTTTTCAGCAAGTGACACAAAATCATAAAAATGAATCACAAACACGCAAACCATTCAATTAGAATTTCTCAGAAATACACTCATTGCCGTAAATTCCTGTCAATTATTCAAACTGTAATTCTATGGTAATCCAAATCTGCACAGTTTTAGTATAAAATTCGACTACTCTTTTGTAGACTGACGTTTTACCAAGAAACTATGTCAGCAAAAAATCAACCACTTACGAGAAAATTTTTAGTCGAAAATCAATTTGAGAAAATTTTCAGCGTATTTTGTTCGAACATCAAAGAAGAAAGTTTTCAGTTTAGAAAGATTGATTATTGTATGTATCTTAAGATGAAATTTTTTCAGATGTAATATTATGATGCACAACCTGCGGTCTCGGGCCATAATTGCACATCTGGAGCCTTATACTCACATTGTAGTACTATTGTCTATAAAATACACTGGTTAAAAGTGCTGCACTCCATCGAAAAAATTAAACTCGTATGAACTACAGCCCATGCTTCAAAGTTAAAATCAAATAACAAGAAAAATACTATTGAAATAGATATACAAACATAATACATCTTGAAACCAAAAACCTGACCTTCATTCTTCATCAAACATTTTTTTGAAAATCGGTTGAGAATTTCTCCAATTATCAATTTAACAAGCTTACTTTGAGAACTATTTTCAGAATGTTGAACCGATACCGCCCATTTTCGAACTTGAACTGATGATTTCCAAAAAGAATTTTCAAAAATCGGTTGAGCATTGCTCAAGTTATCGTCTTAACAAAAAGCAGAAAATGCTTCTTTTGACATTTCAATCCTTCATCGAATATAAGCATGTTTTTGAAAATCGGTTGAGATTTATTCTAGTTATCGTGTTGACAAACGAAAAAAAAAGTGTCACGGACATACATTTAACGTTTTTAACCACATTTCTGTAGATTTTCACGTATGGTGACATTTTCTGTTGTAAGACCCAACGGAATTATTATTAGTAGCACATAAAATTTGAATTGCGGGACGTGAATTTTATATTTGTATACACAACACTTTAATATTTTCAACTTTTTGTAAATTGTATTTCCGTTTTTAATCTTTCTGTCGATAGCTTCATGCAGAGCTTCATGAAATTTTAAATTGAAGAAGTTTTCGAAGTTTAAACGTGTTCCATGTTTTTTCTTACATTAAATTCTTTCAATAAGCAGAGAATTCGACAATCTGAAAAAAAATTATTTAACTCCACATTTGCTAATAAGTTTTTAATAGATTTTAAATGAGTGCATTGAAATCTAAATAGATTTACGAAAAGTCTCTGTAAAAAAAGTGACCTACTTAAAACTTTAATCTGTCCATCTCCATCTTCTCTACACATTTAACACATCAACAAAATAATACATCAAATAGAAAAAACGCTTACGTTGAGTTCCTTCAATAGCACCATGTTCCAGTAACATTTTAGTCAACGATCGGTTATTGCTTAATACCGCTACATCCAATGGTGAAAGACCGTCACTATTTAAGCTTTAAAATAACAAAAGAATGTGGAAAAATCAGAAAAAGGAAAAATAAAAAATTTATATAGGAAAAAGATTGTCGATAAAATCAACATGTATTGCTGTACGGATATTGAAAACCATTTTGGTCACCAGAGGCGTACCAAATATTCACTTTTGTGCAAGTTTTACATCACTAATCATATGCATTCATTTCAGGTAGGCATGGGCGATAATGATTTTGATTATTGATAATTATGGATTATCGATAAACGTTTCTAAAATATCGATAATCGATAATCATTGGTATTTTGATAAATTATATATTTTCTTATAAAAACTCGATATGATTTCTGCATTCATGTATAGCTATTTTCATAACTAGGTAACAAATGGGGTTGTTTTGCGCACTAGATGTGAGAACACATAGGGTGCGCGAAATCCCCATTTACTACCGAGTTATGTACAAGTGCTTATCTACTGTAATGTCAAAATCACCATACAAATATAAATGGACAAGTTACTCACACTTAAACATCAACACGCCATCACATATACAGATACCGATTATCATGGTCCATGACAACTTTCAAATACCGGTATCTGTACTCAAAATACCGAAAGTACCGTTATTTAAACTCAACAGCATTGCATTCACTTGTAACAGAGCTTATTCTCAATAAAAAGAACTAACTTACGAACAAATATCAAAATTCATAAATACCATGCTCAAATGTGCCGTATTTAAAAAGAGATACCGAAAGATGGTAACCAATTACAAATATTGTGACATTACAGTGATTAAAAGTAATTATTCTGGCAATTGAAACACTATTCGATAATAGCTCTTCTTTACAAACGCTGATTACTCGGAATATGTTGTTCTGACACAAAATTAAATTATGTTGTTCGAGCGACGTTAGAATATGTCTGGGGTACAAAAATCGAAATACTAAGCAAATCAAAAGCTTTAAGTTACACCCTTGTGTGTTAAAATGCTAAATCGTACCTATTTACGTCCACATCTGTTGACTCCAATATTGTTCTTGCTTTATCCAAATGACCATTTTCTACTGCTGAGAAAAGTGCTGTAAACAAAAGAGGCAATGGAGAATTTCTTTTTTTTATAAATCTTGATTTATATTTCATTGTTTATATTTGTTTGGTATTTTTGAATTGATTTTCAATTTCGTTTAAATAGTTAACTATTGGTAAAGTGAAGTGTATTTCCGGTTATGTGCCACCCCTCTTCTTCCATTCGTTTTCGATTTTCCAAAGTCTTTTTAATATGTAGATTGGAAACAGTGTGGAAGTTTGACTTCACGCAAAGATTTTGTTCGATTTTAAAATTGGAGTAAGAGATAAAAGTATTGAAATTCAGTCATGCTAGAGGTGACTGATGAAAATGTTATTATTCAAAATTAATTAGATTTGCGTAAATCATTTGCAAAATTTTGTGAAAACTGAAATATAGTTGAAACGACAAAACATAACCAATTCAAACAAAAAAAATGATTCAGTGACAGGCAAAATTAAATTGGGTAAACAATTTTTGTGTAAAGTCGTTAGCGAAAAGAAATCCTAAAATATTGTCGAAAAGAAACTCATTATAATCATAAATAAAATTTAACTTTTATAAGACTCATTAATTTAGACATTCAGCTTTATATTGTTGAGCCTAGGTTCTGTACACTTTTTGAGATGTGGAATATATCGAATATTTTATACAAAAACGTACCATGCAAATGAATATTAATTTGTGTCAATTTGTCCAACTGTGCTTGTGCCGATTTCAATTGCTTCTTTGTCATTTTACTATGCAGATGTTGATGATGAAGCTTATGATTCTTTTTGTTGTTTTCATCAAAATCACTGTGTATCACATCCGTTGTACTACTGTTTGTATTTTCATCATCAGCTGTTATGTTTGTGTTTTCGTATTTTTTAACGCTAGCGAATTGTCTGTCAACTATTTTTGCTGGTTGATTTTGACGTGGATATGGCATCAAAAATTCCATTTTGGAATTCGAATTTTTTCCCACTGGTTTGGATTGACAGGTTTTTGGTGCGAAATTTGAAAAGTTCGTTTTTTGCGGGAAATTGTTGTTGACAATACCGGGTAAATTTATCTCTAATAAACCAGAAAAATAAAATAAAAAAATAAATAAATAAATGAAATTTAAACAAAAAAAATTAATTCTTAAAAACAAATTTCGTAATAATAAAACAAATCACGATCATACACTCGCGGAATTTTTAAAACCAACACATTTTCTGTTTCTGTGTTTTACTTGAGTTTCCGATTTCTCCATATAAAAATACATGCAAAATTCTTAAAAAACCAGTAAAACACAAAACAGAAAATGTGTCGGTTTTCAAAATTCCGTGAGTGTACAACTCAATTCTGTAAGAAAAAACGATTAGAATCTAAGAACACATTGGAGCACTTCAACCATGTCCGAAATGTGTAAAAAAAAATCTGATGGATGTTTTGAAGAGCTAGAGAAATGAGATCGAATTTTTAATTCTAGGAACCACCATAGAATAAAACAATTTGTAAGACATTCCAAGACTAAGCATTTTGCCACTGGTGAAAAAATCAACGTCTCAAAACGAAACGCGTAACGGAAACGTCTCCAATAATTATTCTATTGCTTTTTGATGTGAATATACGTTCCTTTCCGAATTTTAGAGATTTTTTTTTTCTAAAATGCACGCGCAGACAGTGGTCATTCGAAAATCACGCCGGTCTAAATTACTTTTTGGATTCTCAGAATTTTGTACATTTCTGAAGAATTTCTATAAAATTCTTTTGTTGTTTCAGAAATTTCTTTGGAAATTTACAAAATTCCGAGAATCCAAAAAATAATTTAGACCGGCGTGATTTTAGATTTAATTGGCCACTGTCTGCGCACCAAATGTGAAAACACCAAAGTACATGAATGTTCAATTAAAAAACAAAAACAAGCATATTCCAAGTATAAAATGTTCGACGGGCTTATTTCTTGTCTTTTATTAACTAGATATTTTAGAGTTTTAAAAGTCATCGATGTCATGGCATCGGCAGATAACACACACTTTCTCACAGGCGCACGTTTGATTTTGAATTTGAATTTTTCTTCGTTTTCACCTCTGCTTATCTTTATTTAGATACGTAGCCAACCCACAAACTCCACGCCGCATATTATATGTAGGCATGTTCGATAATTCATTCGATTGATAAAATATCGATTATTTCCCTGGAATCGATTATCGATATTTTCAGAAAATCAATATCAATCGAATGTTTTATCGATAATCGATAAATATCGACTGAAAATCGATAAATATCGACTGATAATCGGCAAATGTAGACTGATAATTCGATTTTCAGTGGATATTTGTTGATTATCAGTCGATATTTATCGATTATCGATAAAACATTCGATTGATATAGTATCGATTATTTGGAAATTTTATCATCGATTGATGATATTTTTCAGTGAACATGCCTAATTATATGTTTATAAATATTGTTAGAGATTTCATACCTGCCATGCACTCTTTTTGTACATGACAAGTATACATTGACTCGAGTAACAGGCGAGACTGTCTGTGAGGTGCAGTTACTGTATAATATTCCAATTTGAAATTAGATGGATTGAATTTGTGCGTTGATGAACGGAAAAAAATTCTAAGTTACTGTTGCTGAATGTAATATATAGCTCGGAAATCTGGTATTATAGCGATTATTTTTGTGCAGGTCAATTTTTAAACTTAATTTTGTACACAGAAAATCTATTTTGTACAAAAGAATCCAATTTGTACAGATGACTCAACGTTGGTATATGGCGACCATATAAAAGACGAGCTATAGGTAGACCACCAGAGAGATGGACAAACGGAATAACGGAATTAAAAATATTGCAGGTACAAACTGGCAGCAAATGGCAATGGATCGTACGAAATGGAAAGAAGTTGGAGAGGCCTACATCCAGCAGTGGAGTGGATAAAAACAGGCTGAAAAAGAAGAAGAAGAAGAAGATTTTTCATGGTAAGACAACTGCGTCATGAATTTCGATACCTGTAGTTCCTGTAGGTTACACTACTCTTTGTTGTAAATATATTTGTATTAATATTTACCAATATTTCCGCATGAATATCACATAAATAGTTATCTTTCACTACCACCAGAACAACGACATTATAGTTTTAAATAGACTTGTACTTCATACAAATCTTTTGTTAGCACGCTAAAGCAAAAGTAAATACGCAACTAGTTATTGAGTACCATAAGTTTATGAAAAAGTCACAAAAATTGGTTATAAAAGAGACATATTTTGCTTTAAAGAACTTTACAACAACGACAACCGACAAAATGAATATAAACTTGTTTTCCGAAGTAGTGTTGAAATATCGCCACTTCGGCGTTTATTTCCAACGTCGTTAAGGAAAAGCTTTGTTCCTAACTTATGCTAAAAGGCTTTTTTAGCGAGTTCGATTCCAGCACTCGCCTCCAGCCCATTCGCTAAAAAAGCATTTTACCATGCGTTAGAAAAATAACTATTGATACACGCATTTGAACGTTTGCTTCACAATGAAGTTTACGTAATTATATTAAACTTATATATCATTGGCCTAGAAGTAGTGTTTTCCACATTTTCTGACATTGATGTTTATTGGTAATTTACGTTTTTAGATGGAGTTGCGAACATGTTTGAAATATTACCGTGAAAGGTTTCTGTATGGTTGTACAATGTGCACACAAATATGTTCGGAAGAAGTTTGGTTGCCTATTAAAGCCTAACCAATTGGAATTGTGAACAGAGTGAAACAATACTGCGATTCATAGTTTATTGTTTCTACTTTATTGTTTCTTGTTAATTATGCATGTTGGCAAACTTTATTCAATGTAACGTTAGTATACAAGCGACATAGTGATGTTATTTAATGCGTAGCTCCAGTTTGACTTCAACAATTCGAAGGAGCTACAAAATGTTACATCGAGTTAAATCTTCAAGTTCATCATGAATATACACACACGGAATTTTGGAAACCGAGACATTTTCTGTATCTGAGTTTTTAATTTTTCTATCCCGGCAAAAACTCTTTCAGAGCAAAGTTGGACGCAGTCTACAGTCTATATATGTTTTCTAAAACAAGTGATATCGCTAGAGGTGACGCTGTCAGCGTCGTTACGCAAAATTGAATTTCACAGCTAATTAATTGAAATTAGCTGGCCTAGTTTTCCAAACCATTCGACAATCAATTTTTTAAGAAAAAATTTGAACGAACAGAATTTTGACTGAAAAATTTTCAACAAAAAATTTACCAAAAAAATTCTGCGTCGCATGTGGCAGATTAAAGTTCTCGTAGGTTTGTCCGTGAGCATCTGCCACTTTGCGACGCAGAATTTTTTTCGTAAAATTTTTGTTCTTTTTTTGGGGGTTAGACTGCGTTAAGTCCTCCGCTATCGCTCCGGACATGATATTCTACGTAATTGTTGAATGTTGAACGTCATGACAGTTCTATGTACAGCTAAGATGTACTACTGCACTGTTAAGTTACCAAATGTAAGGTCGCTGACCATGATGTGTGGTATTGTGACAATTTTTAACTTTGTACGTCGTTTTCTTGAAATCCTTTGACATCCAGCAGTAATGGCTAACTTTATTGAACTTTATTGAACAGAAGCACAAGATAGACAGAATATGGTATCGATTCCATATGCAAGTGGACTGTTCGAACAACTGCAAGCTGAAATGAAGAAATACGACATCAAACTGGTAGCCAAAGCCGACAACAGCTTGAAAATCTCAGTGTTTAGCAGTGTGAAAGAACAGCATTCAGTAAAATCGGACCAGCTCCTTCCCCATGTAAAATTTTTCATTTCGTGAAATTTCATACACCCCTCTGAAACCGTTTTGTTACAAAAGTTCCGTGAGTGGACATATTTTGATCGAAGTTAAATTTTATCTTATAGTCAGAGGTCATAACTTTCTAAATGTACTTTCTACAATGTATTTAATGTGAGAAAAATCACTTTGCTGACTTGAAAATTGTCGTGAAATTGCCAACTCGAAAACAGGCTAATAGTTAGGACAGTCATATTGAGTCTTCATATTTTTCATATTTTATTTGGCTTTGATACAAGGAACGTAGACAAAACGTTTTTTAAAGACAAATTTACGAAAATGAATACTATACTTTCTTTGATTACTCTATTTTCGAGGTGGCCACTGCACGACAATTTTCAAGTCAACAAAGTGATTTTTCTCAAATGAAATACGTTGAGTGAGTATCGTTAGAAAAGTATGACCTCTGACTATAAGCTAAATATTAGCTTCGATCAAAATATGTCCACTCATGGAACTTTTGTGACAAAACGGTTTCAGAGGGGTGTATGAAATTTCACGAAATGAAAAATTTTGTATGGGGAAGGAGCTGGTCCGATTTTACTGAATGCTGTTCTGAGCTCCCAATAGGTGCCTGAATCGATGTGCGTTCTTAGTTGTTGGGTGCATTTCGGAAAAACTTCTTTTTTGTTGAGGAGAGGCGTATACTATTGAGATGTAAAATTTACAATATAGCTGAAAGAATGACAGTTTGAATAATTCAAATTTAATGTAAGTCGTGGAAACTTCCATAATATCAAGACTAAAAACTGCATGAAATTTCAAGACAATTCTAGATTTATTCGTAATTCATAAATTCAGAGGTGAATAAATGAACTGGAATAATGAAAGCTCATGATTTTTTTTAGTATAATCGACGGTAAAAGCTGTCGTTGTAGATAGCAGATTTTCTGATGCCTATACTCGCATCTTTTATCCTTCCGGATATCATTGTAAAGCATTTTATATTCCTCATGCGATGGAATCTTCGATGAAATCAAATCAAAAAAAATCTAATACTAACTGTTTTCAGGGTCGGCAAAATTTCTATTAAAGTACGCCAAATGTAGAAACCAGATTTTATGTAACGAAGACGCATTATGTGCAACTGAAGTTTTATTAACGCACCGAGTTATACATAAATAACTATTTTCGTAAACAAATTATAGATTTTTTTCAAACAATGGTTTCGCCGAACAAAATGATCCAAGCACGAACCGACTATTATCATCAACTATAACTATCACCGACTACTGTCATCTATATAGAAACATAACCTAAATATTTTTGTGTGTTACTACTGACATTTTCTTTCTTAGTAATATTGAGGTTATAGTCTTATGGACGACAAGAATAGTATTTTATTTAAACTGGGCTCAAAATAAGTTTTTGTATTCTGTGTGGTTCAAGAGTTTTTTGTTCCACACGACCCACAGCGCTTTGAAAGCTAATTTAATAGCCATGTCCTGCTGCCCTCTCATTCAATTTAGTCGAAGCTATCAATTTGAAGATGGTGTTCCAGTGGAAGCCATTAAACTAGGTGGCGACTCATTATTGGGTGCAATAACGACTTTGTTTAATCAATGTCTTCAATGGGAAGAAGTACCAGAAGCATGGGAAAATGCAGTGATAACATTGCTGCATAAAAAAGGAGACATAACAAAGTTGGAAAACTATCGACCCATAAGAAGTCGAAGTCGAAGTTACGAAGAGGAACACCAAGAAGCTCGACTTCTACCAACCTGTTGAACAAGCTGCATTTAGATCAGGATTCAGCACAAACGACCACTTACATGTGATGAGAACGCTAATTGAGAAATGCAATGAATACAAGATTGCTGTGGTCTTGATATTCATAGACTTTGAAAAAGCTTTTGATTCAGTGGAAACATGGTCGATATTGGACTCATTAGACGAGTGCAGAGTAGACTCAAGATACTCCAACACAATTCGATACGTCTATAAAAACGCTACGTCGTGTATAAAACTTCATAAAAGCACTGAAAAATTCAGAATTGGCAGAGGTGTACGACAGGGTGACACCATATCACCTAAGTTATTCACATCGATTCTGGAGAGTGTTTTTAAGAAATTAGACTGGAGTGAAATGGGTATCAACATAAATGGAGAGTACCTGAGTAATCTCCGTTTCGCAGATGACATCTCCCTGATGGCAGCTGATCTAGATCAGGCGCAAATTATGTTGCAACAGCTGAATGAGGAGTCAAACAAAGTCGGCCTCAAGATGAATTTGTCGAAAACGAAAATCATGACAAACATTGACGACGACAGAGACATTAAAATCGGTGATACTGTCATTGAAGGAGTCGACAGTTTTATGTGTACCTAGGTCACAAATTGAAGTTGGGTCTAGACATTCAAACTGCAGAAATAAAACGTAGAATTGGTCTTGCATGGGCAGCGTTCGGAAAACTCAGGCTAATTTTCAAAAGCAAAATGAACAATAGTCTGAAACGTAAAGTGTTCGATACGTGTGTCCTTCCTGTGCTCACATATGGAGCGGAAACGTTAACGTTAACAAAAGCTTCCGAAAATAAATTAAGAGTGGCACAAAGAGCTATGGAACGAAGTATGCTTGGAATTACGCTCAGAGATAGAATGACAAATCAATGGATTCGACAACAAACAAAAGTCGTTGATGTCATGGAAAGAATAGCATCTTTAAAGTGGAGCTGGGCGGGACATATTGCAAGAAGGACGGACGAACGTTGGACCAAAAAGATCATGAACTGGAGACCACCTAAAACACGACCTAGAGGTAGACCACCAGAGAGATGGAGTAATGGTATACAGAGAATTGCAGGCGCAAATTGGCAACAAGTGGCAACTAATCGTTCGGAATGGAAAAGAATTGGGGAGGCCTACGTCCAGCAGTGGACAGAAACAGGCTGAAAAAGAAGAAGAAGATCAATTTCACTTGAGACAATACATACAAATTTTTCGGTTGAAAAATTACTGTACCAACTACATAAATACCGACCGATTTAAATGAAAAGTGATACAAGTCAGGTTTTATTTTTAATTGAACACTTAGTTTTCGCGTTTCTTTAATAAATTCTGACGCGTTACGTGATTGTAGAGTTAGGCTTTACTTTGCACACATCAATTTCTTCTATCTTAGCACGGCAGAGTAAAATAAACCAGGCAGGAGCGGTTGGTGTATGACATTTCTTTTATTTATTATCATTGTTGTGCAAGTGTCAACCAATTCTGTTTTTCTTGTGAGGTTGGATCTGTGAATTAGATAAATAATTTTGTTTTCAACTATTTTCCCTAAGAAAAAGTATGCAGAAAAGGCAAATTCAAACGTTGCACTGTCGTTTTATTTAAAATTTCGACAGTCAACGGTTTGATTATCTTTTCTCATGCGAATCGCGAGTGTGGAATTTTTTGTCTTTTGTGCTGACTTACAAAATGTTCATTGATACATAAGATAAGAACTAAGATAGAAGAATTCTATATGTGCACAGTAGAGTCAACTCATCTTATTTTGAGCCCAGTTTAAGTAGAATTTTTCAGGACTAGTCTTAAATTCTATTTTTGATATCAACAACTTAAAACAATCCGTTTTCTCAAGAGGTCAAAGGCTTTAAAAGTTGTTGTGAAATAGTATTTTTCGTACCAAGACAGGAAATGACGATTTTTTCAGCACCAGTCCTAAGGAAAATTAGGACGTGTGCTGAAAAAATCCATTTCCTGTCGAGGTACGAACAACGTTTTGTGCATCGGACAACTGAAATAGACAAAACACATCAATTTACTTGAGAACATACACACTTCACATTCACCATATTAAATTTAATCAATCGTATAGTCATAGAAAAATTCATGTAATTCTTTTCCCTCACTATAAATTGTAAAGAAATGAAGTTTTTTCCCGCACGATATATAGTTCGGGAAAAACTGACATTTCTTAATGAAAAATCATGGCAAAATAGGTCGTATTTCAGTTGTGGGATGCACAAAATTCTTTTAAAAACCCACCTCTCCAAATCGGACCCATTTCGTCGTCTATGATGGATATATTGTTTTTGTTTGAAATTGACAAATATGTACGAATGCTGATAATAAATGAATTTGATGGATATATACATGGTTTGAAAGGGTGTCGGGACATTTCCACACGGTCAATATCGTCAGGAACGATATTATCGTTCTTTTTAATATCGTTCCTGGCGATATTGACCGTGTAGTTATGTCGCCTCATCTTTGAAAGGTTGCCCTTAGATCTCAAAACAGGCCTCTAGTCACTTTAGGTTGCTAGTGGCTGCCCTAAGAAGGTCGAAAAAGGAGGTTTTTCGGACTCATTTTACTGCTGCTAAATGTGAGTGATCCGGGTGGGAGTGTGCTCGTTGTAAAGCTGAAGTCAAGTACTTTCAGGGCATTCCTAGTTTGGACTAAGTTCGGACAATCAGTTTCAAAAAATGAAAACTACTAATTGAAAAAACACATTTTTCGGAGAAAATCAAATTTTCGGGTTTTTTCAATTATTTTCGATATTTTGACATTACATTACAGCACAACAGTATAAGAACATGAGAACTTTTGAAGTTCAATTTCACAATACTGCTCAACTGAACATTAATGTTCAGAAAAACAGTACTATGGAGACGTACGATATTATAAGATCTCGTTGACATAATGTTTGCCAGACACAAGTTCTGAGTTGGCGCATGAGTAAGGTGGTGGACTAGAGTGTCGGAGGTCATGAGTTCTAGCCGCAGTGGCCGCCATTTTTTTTTCAATTTAGTTAATCTTATTTAACGTACAGCCTGTAAATATTTTTCATATGCAGAATGAGCACCAGCTGAATATCACCAGCTGGATCTGCTAACACACACTTATTGTATGATAAACAATCAAAACACATTCTTAACAATGTGTTTACTTCATTCATACGTGTTATGTGCGCGTAGATGACGTTAACGTAATGCACTGTGTGTAGGTTGTCTTTGAATTGTATACAATACAAAGTGTTTTTGTTTGTACACCAGCTGGTGATATTCAGCTGGTGCTCATTCTGCACATAAGAAACTTTTAGCAATTGTACTAAATAATATAACAATGAAAAATGACTATATTTTCTGTACAATTTTTTATTTTGGATCAGGCAATCAACTGTACATTTATACAGCTGTGCTGTAAATATTACTGCTACGTTAACATAATGTACAGTATATTCGTACAAAGACTACGACGTTCCGAAGATACAAGCCGCATTGCCTTGTTGTTTAGCAATTGATATTTTCTTAATAAAGGTAGTCTAACGATCTTTTCTCGTCTGTTTTTTCTTTCAACATTTTTCCTAATCTTGTAAAAAATTTCTTAGTTACTGTGGGCCAAACTTTCGAAAGCGATTGGAGTGAATAAGTGATTTTTTTTAGACTGATGTAGTGATTGTGCTTTTTACGTTCGGCTTGTTCGGCGAGTGCTCATGCTTTTATAAATTGCTTATTTCTCCCAACTTCTCTCATTTCCCCATACCGAATATATGGTGAAATCAGAGAAGTAAGCAAAATAAGAGAAATAAGAAATTTATAAAATGACACTTCTAAATGTGTATCGCTGTAAACCAAAAAACAGAAAATTTGTCGATTTTCAAAATTTGGTGTGTCTATTAAAAAAGAGGAAGCTATGCAGTTTAATTTTAGTTGAAAATACACCAAGAAATGCGGTAAATTACAAAAAAAAATCTGAAAAATCTTACTCGATGTACTATTAGCCCAAACAGATCCTTTTCGAATTGTAGCTGTACGCTGCACGTCCTTACCATCATCACAATTCTTCAATGACATTGACCGTTTCAGTATTTTGAAATTTGAATTCATCAAGAGCATTGAAGTACGTCGATTGAACAGATCTTTATCAATAGGCAATTCCAGTTTGATTTCCGTTTCTGGTTTGATAAAAACTTCTGAATGTGTTGACGTCTTCAATTCCGCGTCGTCATACCATTTACGAAATGGTAGAATGAGTTCGCTGGATCTTGTCGCGTCGCTTTTAATTAACGAAGATTTTGTTGATTGTTTCCATCGATTACTTAACATTCTCAACGATGAACGAACCCTATTATCACGTCGAAATCCTGAAGTCGGTACACGACGATACAATAAACTATCATTTTCACTATTCACCATGGTGTTTTTCTTAATTCTAACCTTTGGCATTATGTTTATGAGATTATGATTATCTGTAGATTAATCAAATATAACAATTTCGTTATTAAAATTAGTTGATAGTTAGTATCCTTCATGTGTGTTTGTATGTATGTACTTGTGTACATTAAGGTAATATTAACTCTTATTTAAGTGTCCAGTTAGCTCAATCGGTAGAGCAATGCAGTCATGGCCTATGGGTCAAGAGTTCGATTCCCGGTTTGAACATGCTCATATGGTTTTTCCTAATCATGTATGATTAGTGTCTGCTATTAGTTTCACCTAATTGGCTTTTATCGACTGTAAAATTGTCTTACAAAAATATTCGGAATAGCGGGACATATTGCAAGAAGGACAGACGAACGTTGGACCAAAAAGATCGTGAACTGGCGACCATATAAAAGACGAGCTATAGGTAGACCACCAGAGAGATGGACAAACGGAATTAAGAATATTGCAGGTACAAACTGTGGCAGCAAATGGCAATGGATCGTACGAAATGGAAAGAAGTTGGAGAGGCCTACATCCAGCAGTGGATAGAAACAGGCTGAAAAAGAAGAAGAGGAAGAAGAAAAAATTGATTTCTGAGGTTAATCACCATCATGACTTAAAAAAACGTCAAAGAATGCTGCTCAGCAGCTCCATCTATGATTTCTACCAATAATTTTGAATTGATATAAATTCAAAAAAAGACGTGAGCCCGCCCAGCAGGCCCATTGGCGCCCAAGGTGCAGGAGTCTATGAATATAAATTCCACCCACTTAATCTATCTATCTATCTATCTAACTCTTATTTAACGACCAATAATGCTACGAACATTTTATTTTTTTAGCGCTTTACTATTCATAAGCATAAAATATATCACGGTGGGAAATTCGTGAATCAGCTCATGGAGTTAGTTTAGCACATTGTAAAAAAAAGAAGACGATTTGAAACAGCAAAAGTGTTTTACTCTTCCGACCTAAGCTTTTTTAGAAAATAATGGAACATATTACCCAAAAACCGTACAGAGAATTACGTTGTGAATATTATCTGAATTAATAAATAAACTTTCTAAAATGCGAGAATAGCAAAAAAACACATATTGCCTTCCCAGACATAACAGAACACTTGATTGTTTCATAAAAATGTAGTTAAATAAACAACACATGATGAGACAGTTATCGCACACACAATAAGCACAATAAGTATGACGAAACAAAAATCAAATTAATTGCATTGACACTTACATGGTGTTTTTATGCCAATTTCATGTTTGTTATGATGAAGTGGCTGAAATTGTAGAGAAACCTTGGAAAAATCGTTCATATTTTTTTTGGGTGGTTCATATAACGTTCGTGTAACAGTTTCATCACTCCTTTAATATTAGCGAGACCTTCAATGGAAACTTACGCAAAAAACATAATAAAAAATATCCCCGAATATTCATCAGATAGATGCTAATAGATAGCCTTGGAACTGTTGGGTAGCGCCAAAAAAAATGTTACGTAGATCACTAGGAACGTAGACGCTAATACACGTTCGCCTTTAAGTTCGATGGAGGAACCACTATTTTCTTACCGTCGATCTCAGCTAATAACTAGCAGAGTTGTTTTATTTCTTATTTACTACAAGTTCCACATGTGGCAGGGACTAAAATAAGGATTTTTTTCGGTGTAGCCAGATCTTGTCAGGGGCCCATGTTTTTTCTCTGAAGGGGCCAAATCTAATTTTCATAAATCTGTCTATTATTAGTGAAGCATAGACTGACCCACCAGAATTTATCCAAAATAGACAAATTGGAAGACAAATTTGATCAAAAAATGCAATTTGTGAGTAAGAACAATTGATGAACTATTTTTTCGATATGAGTGTACCAACACTTATCTAAAATAGGAAATCGACCTTGAAAATTAAATCCTAAACGAAATTTCAGTTTACTTTATTCACATTAGTTACAAGCTGGGTTACAAGCGTTGTAAGAAAAAAAAAATTCATTGTGTAGTTCATCTCTTGAGGCGAAAATAGTTACTTTTGCTCCGCTTAAGAATATAAATAAACTTCGGCCTGAAAAGCGCTGTACATAACTATGTAAATAACTATGAAGACATAAGCAGAAGCTGGGACCCGTACGAATAGTGTATGCAATATAGCTTGTTGTCCATAAAAGTCATACATCTTGAAACTACAATGCATCTTTAAATTATTACATTTAAAATTATCCCTGTACTTCATCTCATTAATAGTACATTAAGGTACCGGTGAATATACCCAACATTAATACTCTTCTGTATATTACACAAACACGAGTGTAACGAGTGTACTGTGATAAAGTAATATACAGAAGAGTATTAAAGCGTGGTGTGGTTTATTCACTGTTACCTTATAATGTTCTATCTACCTAGGTGAAATAATAGCAGTGAAAAAGTGCTAATATTTCGCCGTCGTCGGTAGATAAAATATCGGATTCACCTCTGTCCAAATGTTTATTTAGACACTTTGGGTTATAACATATGCAATAACTCTCCAAGTGTCTAATAAAATATGTGGGGAGAGGTGAATAATCTACTATTATTATATTGGCGCAAACGATCAACTTATCGATATATTAAAGTAAAATATATTTACCTAGATAAATAATAATGACGTCATATCAATCGAATAATTTCCGAAAATTCCTGAATTCTGGTTTCTTCTGAAATATCATCTCAATGTAATCGGTTTAGCTCAAAAACATAAAGGAGATTATAAATACAACGGAGACACTTTTAGAGAAAGAAAACGTGTTGAAAAAATTGGGGAATTTAATTCCTTTCAAATAGGCTGAAAAAATGTTAATATTTAGCTCAAAACTGATGGTATGGTCAATACCTACCTAATAAACGTATAAGAACCCAGCACTTCGTACGGGTCTAAAAAGAACAGATAAATGAAAATGGTAATTGTTGTATGGGTTCACAAACATTTTTTTGTTTCTTTCTAGCTCAAAACTGATACACGATGTAACTACTTAACTTTCTTTTGCTTTCACAAAGTTTTATCTAAAAAAAATTACAATAAAAGTTTATGTCAGCATAATTGTTTGAGATTTGTGTAAGTACCTGCGATGCACTTAATGTGAGAAAATTGATTTAAAAAAAAGTCAAAGTGATGCGCTTTTCTCTCATTGTACGCCATTATGTTTTTGGGAACAATTATTTTTTTTTTGATGCTTGATTATTTCATCTACATGTTAAAAGTGCAAAAACAATTTCAATACCTCAATTAAATGGTTTATGAATGAATTGAATGGTGAAAATCATCTGAATACTTTTTTTTAGAAAAACCTTTTCTTCATTCATATCATACGGGTTGTCTATGTATTAAATAAAAGCAAACGTGCTCTCTAGCCATTTTCTTTTAATGCTTCTTCTCGTGTTGATAATTACCAACTTTGGGTCCATAATTACAGCAATTTCACACAAAGTTCTTTTGTACAGTGTTAACACCGAAACTAAATGTGTTGCTACGACACCAAGGTAAAAATGTGATAGATAAATTTTCGGCAAATAAAATCAAGAAAACTTTTTTTTTGAAATTTCATTACCATTTTGCTTTGTCAAAAAAGAAGGGAAGAAAAGTTATATTAATAAAATATATTTATTGACCAATTCTTCTGAATCGTAGATGTCAATGGATGATGTTTCAGCCATTCTCTCTATCCAATTTGAAAATTCTTCTTGGGTTTGCCCATAAGGTATCAAAATGTATAGGACTGGGTTTTTATATGTATAAAAAACGTGTTAGGTACACAATTTTCCGCTTTCATAATATACAACATTTACTAGCAAGCATCATATTCCACAGAAAGATGTTAGATGTGAACGGAAGATTGTAGAAAATGCAAGAAAAATCAATATTAAAATAAATGAATTATACAGATTTGAAAAACATAACTGATTTAGGTGTTTTATGTTCCTGTCAACATCACATTGAGAGTATTATAAACGCTCAATTTTTATTGGTCATGCCATGACGCAAATTGAAATGAGTAAATGCACTGACAATAAACTTCTAGCTTAATTTTAAGATAACATTATGATTTAAAGGTATATGTCTTCGTATTTCTATGTAAAATTTCATTGAAAGAATTGAATTCGGCCGCAATCGAGAGTGTCAAGTAAAAGTGAAATTGTTGAAATTGAAATTGATTTCTTTGTTATGGCACAAAAAAGGTCGTTTGTAATTCGTGATGACAGCGGAATTCTTCAGGAGGTATATCACTTGGTTGTCTAAACAACTATTTTGCAGAAACATAAGGATAAAGAAATGAGACGAATATAATCACAGGACACAGGTAAACAGTTTTTATATATAGCCACCTCGGTTTGTTGAGTTTAAGTTGTTGGTTTATCGCCATGTAAACAAGGCATAAAATGCAGAGTAATCTGCGAAAATGAAAAATGTTTTACGTGCTATGTATTTACATAGCCTAATCACGTAAAGCACGTTCGTGAGTCCAAATTTCTGTTTTGACGAGTAGGAATACCGCCCGCCTCTTCGGATCGGGCTGTAACGTCATAATTCGTCAAAGTACTGTACCCTATACGGTAGTATACACGATTCATGATATCATACAAAATAAGTTTTAATCATTTTATCAATCTGTTAACAGTGAATGGCCTAACGTTTAAAAAATAAAATACATCTGTTTGGCCCGTTATTGTCTTCACGTTTTGCCAAGATTATTCAATTAAAACAATATTCAATAACATTTATGCTGTACAGAAAGTTATCGGACTGCAATGTCGTTTCCTTACATGGAACTTATTATCACTGAGTACACAGTTCATACATACACACCCAAACAAACATGTTTAATAATGTCACAGCGTACGCAATATATTGTGTGTTTTATGTTCATCATAATATCACTACGAGTCCCTCCTTCGTCGAATTTTTCATTCATTAAGCCGAACACATTTTCAATGAATAATGAAAACAGAATTATTGCGTCAAAACAATTATGTAAACATCACTCATACATACTACCGCTATGTTATATTTTCCACTGCACAGAAATTATATTCAAATTTATTCAAGCAAAACATATTTTTCCATTTTCGACGTTATGCGTACGAGTGCAATCAATGTACTGCGATTTAAGTATGTTTAAAATTATGCTTACGATTCATTTCTACTCATACAAAGAGAATAACTTTTATTTGTGTTCTTCATCTGGCATAATCATAAGTAACCGTTGAGTATGGAATTTTAGTGACAATTATTTATTACAATCTTCATTTTTGAGTCCATCCATATACTTATTATTATATTCGTTGATACACTTTGAAATTCGACCGTTAATTTTTGGATTTAAGTTTCTGATTTAATATTAATAACAAAAGCAAGGAAGGCATATTGTTCTTCAATACCAAGACAACATGAGATTCGTGTACGAAAACCCATGTAGAAAATACCCATACACATACAGCTGCATATTTTACGAACATTTTATAAATGAAAAGGGTCTCAAAGTCGAGGGAAAAATATTATACAGTTAGCACAGATGTCTTTGATGGTCATAGACCATGGAATTAAAGTTTTTAGTGAAATCTTTTCCGTTAAAATTATTTATACAATAAATGCGAACCAAATTCGGCTTCATCGGTGTAGTGATAAAATATTATATGTTTGAAGATGAACAAGTAGAGAGAATTCAACGTTATTTTTTGGTTTTTACATATATGTTTCATTTTATTTATCATGGTTCTTGATGACATTTGCAATAATTATTTACGTATCTGTTGTGAACAGTATACTTTAGACAATTTGGCGACGAGGGCGACAAGCGAAAGTGCCTGAAAACAACTGTCCACAACAGATGCGTATACAACTTTTCATGTAATAGACAACTTCCATGGTCTTCTGGAAATATTTCATTATTGTTATTCGGATTTCAAAACCCTTAAATACACAATCTTACACATCTCTTGAGTTAATTAGTATTTTAAATCAGCAATTTAAATTTTCCTAATTCGTCTACGTCATCATTCTCATTTGTGAGTAGTTTTTTACATTCAAATAAGTATTTGTTAATATTTTCGTTTTTTTATGTTGGTATTTACGTATAGACGAACAACTAATGACGTAAGCGCAGCTTTGCGAGTGTGTTAATGTATTACGTGTATTACATATGAACGACCGCACTAGTCTGACGTCATACTTTCCTCTGAAGTTAATGTTCTACATTAATTAAAAAAAAAACCTAAAGAATATTTGGAAAAGGGGTAGTGGTAAATTATTCTTATTTTAACATCAAATTTCATTTAAAAATGGTTCGATGTGATTTCACGGATAGAGGGCGGAATATGTCGAATGACAGATGGTTTTTTGAAAAGAATTCAATACATTTACGAAACGACCCGGTCGTCATATTAGCACCTCTCTAGAATCTGTTGCTAGATTTTGGTTTTGCATTATTTTTGGTGCTATCATATACTCGGAAGAGAGAAAATGTCGGCGGAAGTAATTTCTTGCAACTTGTCGGCTTTATACTCTGGTATTAAGTATGTAAATATGGAATGGGTAGGAAATTAATTTCAAAAAATTTACGCATTTAATGTTTGATGCTTTTATCATAATAAAATATGGAAATTAGATCCTTAAAAGTTATATTTTTGGGATGTAATTCACACCCATATATCAAACAAGTGTTATTTTAGAATAAAGAGAATTTTAATTTGAACACAGAACAGAGTAGAACATACATGACTTGTTACAATGTTCAAATATCGCAACACGTAATAGTAGATTACATTGGATGCTGCGGAGGTAGTTCATTACATGAGGGATCAATTTTGTGATACGAGCCGAACTCACAAGTGTGGTTTTAAGCAACAAGCTTTGGAAACGGTTATTTTGACAAGTGTAGAGTTTGCATATCCGAGCCGAAGGCGAGGTATGCAACCAGACGACTCAAAATAACCGTTTCCAAAGCGAGTTGCTTAAAACCACACGAATGAGTTCGCGAGTTCACAAAATTGATTCTGAGTGTAATGAACTACCAAGCAGCATCCAATGTACGCTGTTTTATTGCCTATTCACCCGGAATATTGTTGTTACGAGTACATTTTTCCACCCAAGGACCTGACAGTTCAAAACCAAAAGTGTTCAAGAAGACACTAGCAGATTCTTGAATATCAAAAGATTATTCTAAATTAATGTAAAATTTCACAACATTTATGTCGCGCTACCGATAGCACAAAACCAACAAAAAAAATCTGTTGTTGCATTGAAACGTTTATAAACGAATCTAGTCTGCTCATGAAATCGGCTCACACTTTTTCATAACATTAATCCCGAAAGCATCACTGACAACACTACTGTTTTGATGACATGTTGACAAACTACTTCGACTGTTTTGTTTTTGTGAAGTGCTAGATTCATATTTTGCGTAATATTTGTCGATTTTGGTGGTGTTACAATAAATTTTGCTGTGAAGTGAAGTGAATACATGATAATAAAGACAAAAGTGTTGATTGTTTTTGAAAATAAGTGAAAAATGCAAAAACTAAAATTGTTTGGCCATAGGTGTTCGTCGAAGTTGAAAAAATTGAAATTATGGCTATAGACACTTATTTTTGTGTTTTAATTTTTTTTCCGAAAGTTTTTAATGAATTTGCTTAGATTTGTGTGCTATTGATTCAAGTGACAAAGTTTGTGATATTAAAACTTAAATAACATCGCGAGTATTGTTTCGATTTCAGTGTTAAAGAATATTTCATGTGATAGATTTCTGCTGATAAGTAATGAAATTCTGCTGGTATGTAATGAAAATCTCCTGATATGTAATGAATTTTCATATGAATATTCCTTCACTTGTGATGTAATGAAAAAGTTCCCACATGTAACGACCGCTTTCCGCGGGTGGGAAATGTACATACGTGTAACAACAATATTCCAGGTGGATAGGCAATAAATATATTTTGTAACTTTAAAAATATAAGATTAATTCCGTCGAATAAATAATTTTTGCGTTCTACGGTACAAAAAAGGAATGACATAATTAATACTAAACGTCATTCTAACAATAATAAAATGTAAACAAAAACATTAGTACTTTACATAACTCAGGGGCGGATCCAGCTTTTGCTCTGACCCAGGCGGATAGAAGACAAGCAGTTTCTGACCCAGGCGGCTTTTGTTTAAAAAAAATTTTCTATGTAAAAATCTTCTTCTGACCCCCGGCGACCGCCTCGACCGCACATAGGTGGATCCGCGCCTGACATAACTAGGGATAAAAAGAAGAAAAGTAGAGTTTGGCGTGAATTTGTTGATCCGAGGCGAAGCCGAGGTCAATAAACACACGACAACGAGTCTTTTCTTCTTTTTATCCCGAGTTATGTAATGGATTTTACATGCTGAGGGCTTCGAAAGAATTGCTTGAAACATGAAAAGTACGGTTTTCGACGCATGTAGTTTGTAAAAAATAGAATATATGCTAAATGATAGAAGCCGCATATACTTTAGAATAATAGTCCAGGTGCCTGTGCTCCGCTCGCCTTGCAAATTTTGAATTTTTTTGATACCGAATGTTGTTTGTGGTGAAAAAGTATAGAACTAATTTTTTTTCTGGAAAATGGAAAATTGGGTTTCCGGCTGGAAAAGCCATTTATGGAATGATAAAATAAATGATTTAAAAAAAATATGATGGTTTTTCATGAAATAGAGCAAAAAGGGGGATGTAAGTTCGTTCAATGTCTAGGTTATAGAACTAGGAAGATGCAGTTATCAATTTCTGATGTGAAGACTGCCCAACAAATAGGAACTGACCTCTGACAATCTTAATTATGACGATTTTTCATGAAATAGAGCAAAAAGTGTGATGGAAGTTCGTTGAATCTCTAGGTTCTAGAACTTGGAAGATGTAGGTATCGATTTCTGGGGTGAAGAGTGCCCAACACATAGGACCTCTGACGATCTCAATAATTGCATTTGATTAGAAGAAAGCAAAAAAGTCTAGTAAAACTCGTTTAATCTCTGAGTTCTAGACCAAGAAGAGATACTTATCAATTACCTGTATGAGAAATGATGCCTACGTAATTGCTCTTTAAAAATGTCGAGTTTTTCGTTTTAAATTCTCACAATAAAAACTTAAATTTGGAGGTAGGTGGGAATCCTGAAGCATATCTTGGGAACCACAAATCAGTTCAAGCTCCGCAGGGTATGTAGATTTCGAAAGAGTTTATACCTTTCCAAATCACTTTTACTCATCAAAATGGACTAAGAATTAGCCGAGCTATCAGTCCACAAAGTTGAGGAATGTTCCGATACACTTTTTGGGAAAGTACCGATACCAATGCCATCTGGATTCACCAAAAAAAAGTAAAGTTGTTCCACAAAATGTCGACATAGGATGACACTCTTCAGAAAAAAAAAATTATTGAAAAAGACTAATTCCTTCAGGAGATATTTGACTTTTAATTTTTCATAGATTGATTTATTTGCACCGCCAAATACTGGCTGAGGCTGAATAATAATAATAATACAATTCATCCTACTAAAAATGACAAAAACTTAAAACCTTATCGTAGAATCAGCGATTGACAAATTCACGAAAAACTACATATTTTGGCCATAGTTCAGGTTTATACATTGAGTCAAACACTTTAGAACAAGCGGTGATCTTAAACGATATAAAGCTGAGCATACTCGTATTCACATCAGACGAAACCAGCACCTTGCATGACACCTCTTCAGCCGACTTTATTACATTCTCACGCAGTAAATAATTGACGACCTCCTCTTCAGTAGTAGACGGGTGAAAATTAGATACATAAAGTACCTTCAGTGTATCGGACGGCGACGAAGTAATGGTGCGTCGTGGTCGTGGCGACTGAATTGCATCGTTTTGCGGTAGAATAGTTGAAATTCCCAAGGCTGTATACTTTGAGGAGGTCACGCAGATGCAGATACGCGGGTTACACACCACGTTTCATACAAAAAATTCACCACGCCATACAAATTCAATTTTGGTGAATTTGTTTGTATGGAAAAGGTGTGTTCCCGCGTATCTAATAAAATGGCGATCTGTGTGACCTCCCCAAAGTATACAGCCTTGGAAATTCCGGGTGCTGTTTCAGCAACCGACGAAGTGACGATTTATTAAGCACCTCAGCAAAGGAGCTAGACTTGGCGGGTGGAGTTTTTGGTTTCGATCGTTCTTTTAGAGTTCCTTTATAATCGGCGGACTTTTCCTGCAGAGTGGATTGAGCGACATCAGATTGAGTAAATTCTCTTGTAATCAGTGGATTCGATACATTTGCACCAGGCGATTTGACGGAATTAGTTTTGGGTTGCACTTCGTCCATTGATTCATTGGCGTTGCTAATTTCATGATTATTTTCGGGTTGCACTTCGTTCACTGATCCATTGGCGTTGCAAATGTCATGATCGAATTTGGGAAATCGGTTTACCAATGACACGGATCCGTTATTTAGTTTAGCATTCGATTACGTTTTCGTTTGGCAGCAGTAAGCGATCGTTGGACATAAGATGGCGTAGAGGCTGGAATAACCACGGCTGAATTAAATTTATTGAACAGCGACGATGAAACGTTTGACAAGCGTGTTTGATTGATGCAGCCATCACAGAACCATTGAAGATTCGGCATTTCTCTGTAGCACATCAGCGCATTTTTACTGAAATTGGCACATTCGGCATGAAAAGATTGTCGGCAAATTCCATCACAAATAATTTAATTTGGATTTTCGTATCGGAAACAACTATCACATACAGCACAGTTGTTCATCATCTCGATATTCTGTTTGACAAACGACAGCGCACAGGCGTTGAGTTGAATTCGATAACAATACGTTGAATGGTGACAATGAATAGGGATGACAATATCAGCATCTATTGTCTTTAGCACAGGAAGAATGCGACTTTTGAATTTCGATGATTAACGCCTAATGAACATTCCAATTGCACGTATACTGTAAAATTTCATTAACAATCACTTTCTCACATATTTAACAATCGACAAAATCATTAAAACATTGCAGATCAACTGATTTAACGCAAAATCTTTAGCACAAAACGCGTAACTTTGACAGCTCGACCCTATTTCATATGAATGGCTTTTCCAGCCGGAAAATCGATTTTCCATTTTCTGGAAAAAAATTAGTTCTGTACTTTTTCACCACAAACATGCGATATCAAAAAAATTCAAAAGTTACAAGGCGAGCGGAATGACACATGCAACCGTACTATAAGGCAGACAGCTACTAGAATAACGCTACTGTCATTCATACACGCGGCCTTGTATACTTTCTTTTAAGATTGAGTATGATTCCAATTGACTGAAAGTGACTTGCGTTTCACAAAATAATGCGCCTATGTCAAAACAGATGGCCTGATATTCTATGCAATTTTTTGCTTTTAATGAATGGAAGAGATGGCGTTTGTATCAAATTTTCGTGCCACACATCTGATAAATTTAGTGAACAAAAATTAAATTTGAAGCGGAAGAAGTCAACGAAGGTCAAACCTTCTACCGATCAGAAACGTTACACGCATCAACCAAAATGGAAGGATGATGGATGAGACCAACCTTATGATTCTTACATAAGTCAATGTATAGAAATCTTTTTCAAAATGAAGAGCGAGTAATCTCATAAAATTGTGAGTATTACAAAATTTAAATTAATTAACTTTTACTAACACAAATGCACAGAACGAATCCGTAAACGATTTTAACTGTATTAAGGTCCATTTTTGAATGTATTTACTTCGACTGCTCCTGACTGGCTTACTTTACTACGTTGTGGAAAACAGAAACCCGCTTGTATTCGTACCTGCCTTCCAAAATGTAAACATTTTGATTTTAATACAACGCCAGTCTGTATTAAGTAATTGTACATCGATATTTTAAAAGATAGCACCGAACTTATTCTAATTCAGATAAATTTTTCACAAACAAAAACTAAAAACTTCTATGGCACAATGTAAATATTCTTCCGCAATAATATCCAAGGCGGCGTCACTACAATAAATGAGTTAAGATTTTGTTATGTTACCATGTCAGAGTGTTGTCTTCTTATCGACTTATAAAAACAACACCATACAATTACGACAATGGTCCCACATAATTCCCTTTTAAAATAAATTTATTGTCATCTCAGTGATTCTCTTTCATTCTTTATTTATTAAATAATTGAGTGTATGGTTGATTTTCAGTTCGCATATGTGTGTTCATTGTATGTTTGTCCATGATAAATGAAATTGTTGGTTCATCAAATTATGAAAAGAATAAATATTGTGCATCTATGTCCAAATGTTTATTTTGACGAGTTGGTGATTGTGAACCCGAAGGGGCGGATCATAATCCAACTCGTAAAAATAAACATTTAGACATAGGTGCATATGTTCCGATGCAAAGACCAACCCAAACTCCCTCTTCGAACTGATGCATAATGTTAGTCTTACCACACAGAGACATGTTATTTAATTATTCCCTTGACTGAAAGTCAAGGATCTTACGCCAGAAAATACCCTAAAATGTTTGTAACCACACAATGGATGAAATGTTATGAAAAATGTAATTGTTTGGAACCACTTTTTTTGTCACGACGATAACTCGAGTAATTCTTAATGCATTCACTTGAAATGTGCCGAATCCTGACATTTTGCTAAACCCTAAATGTCAGCCCTTCCAAGTGAGGGCGTCAGATTTTGATGAAATTTATTTTAATCGACCAGGAGGACTGAGGTTAACTTCAAAGATGGCCATGTCGGGCCTAAGTATCTGGAACTATTCCAGAAAAATGGCATTTTACTCTGTTTATAGTTGATAATTGATAATACCCTTGAGAGGGATTTTTTTGAAAGTGGACCAGGCTCCGTCGGAGCTATTTTTTGCGACGGATTGTTCATATGCCCAGACAGCCCTTGGCCCCAATAGTCCAAAACCGCAGTCGTTTAATTTTCATGTTTGTGTATTGTCTGGTGGTGAAGGTGTAAAGGTTGAAAAAGGTTGTTTTTTATACGTGATTTACTGCCGCTACAGACGATGGACACACATGTGTGGCGGCTCGTTGGATAGGTACTGTCCAGGAGACCCGGGGCAAAGACAGATATCAATTGTGTACTCAAGCACTATTCAAAAATAGCAAAAAGTATGTATCAGTCAAAGGCCGGAAATTTTGATGAGCTTTAGGAGGTGATATTTTCTACCTGGTGACTATTGTTGTTCAGATCAGTGGTTGCCCTGATATAGGCTTAACCCAGCTCTACAATTATACCCCAATTGCCATAGAGGTGACAGGTTTCAGAATACTTTTTTGGGTATAAAGTGAATATGTTCCTTCACTCGAAAGCAAAATATTGATTTTGGAAAAATACACGAATTATGCTGTTTTTGATGTCTGCATCCAATGATCTAACCATAAACATTCGCCAGGTGCGAGATATCACCTTTTGAAGTTCATCAAAGTTTACGGCCTTTCACTGACACAATATTTTTGTTATTTTCGAACAATGATACAGAACATGTAAGATATCTATGCTTGCCCCGGGTATCCTGGACAGTACCTATCCAACGAGCCGCCACACATGTGTGTCCATCGTCTGTATCGGCAGTAAATCACGTATAAAAAACACCCTTTTTCAATCTTTGCACCTTCACCACCAGCCAAGACGCCAACATGAAAATTAAACGACTGCGGTTTTAGACTATTGGGGCCAAGGGATATCTGGGCATATGAACAAACCGTCGCAATAGCTCCGACGGAGCCTGGTCCACTTTCAAAAAAATCCCTCTGACTGAAATTAAAAGGTATTACGCTAGAAAATACCCTAAAATGTTTGTAGCCACACATGAACGTACATTATGTTTGAAAATGTATGAAATGTCATACCTACTTTATTAGGCTCTAGACCTGCGGTCTCTAGTCATAATTACACATCGTGAGCCTCATAAAGTACTTCGCAGCGAGATTCATACAACGTTTTATGCAACAAAGGCATCTAAAGTTTGCAGATTTTGAACTTTATTGTGCAGAGTTGCATAAATAGTTATTGGGATATTATATTCGACCGATGGAAAAATTTAATTTTACCGATAAAAAATAATAAAATACCGATAGAAATGTCGCTAGAAAAGTTTTATGAACCACCAAAATTGTTGCATGATTTGTTAAATATAAAACATCCAGATTCCTCTCACTTCATTGTTAACATCATAAGTTATAACAATGCTTTCAGTTCATATTTTGGAATATCGGTATTTATATCTAACCTTCAAAGCCAGAGTTTCAAAGTCAATGGGATAAAATTAATATCACCAGAATTGTATCGTCGTTGGAATTCGAAACGGACATACACATTGCATTGTTCAAAGCCAATACCGAACCTGAGTCCAGTCTATGGTTATCCGTACTTCCATCGAAGAACATAGGCACCTTGCTAGACAACAATACATTCAGAATATCAATGGCCCTACGTCTGGGAGCAGATATGTGCCATGAATATCGTTGTATTTGTGGAAAGTGGGTTGACAAAACCGGAATTCATGGACTGTGCTGCAAGAAAAATATCGGCAAATACGCGAAGCACATAAACTTGAACAACATAATTCATCGAACACTTCACTTAGCGAATGTCCCAGCTAAACTTGAACCAACTGGCTTATTTAGAGATGACGGAAAACGGTTGGACGGAATAACCTTAATACCGTGGAAAAAAGGTTCATGTCTTGCATGGGACGCCACTTGTATAGACACTCTAGCACCATCTTACATTAATATATCGAAAGTGAAGGCCGGTCGAGCAGCCGAAAAAGCAGCTTTGAAGAAGCATAGTTTGTACAAGGCTGTCAAAAAAAAAACATAACTGTGTTGCCATTTGCTGTGGAAACATTGGGCCCGTGGTGCGAGGAAGCGAAAAAATTCACAGAAGAGCTTGGTCAATTGCTCGTTGCTACAACCGGCGAGACACGTGCGAAACAATTTTTCAAACAAAATATTAGTATTGCGATTCAGAGAGGTAACGCGGCTAGTATTATGAGTTCTTTCGAGTCGAGTAAAGAACTGGAGGAGTTATATTTTATATTATGATGTTTACTGATCAGTTGTTGAAGCTATGAAAGAATAAAAACTTCAAAATACATGAGATTTGTGTATTTATTGATTGATAATAATTTACTGGATAATTTGTCATTTATTAATGAAGAAAATTCTTACGACATAAACGAAGAAAAACAATTTTTTAGAGAATTTCAACGAACTAACGCAGCCTGTATAATAGGATCCATTCCTGCGACATCTAGGCTTGACGAGATCTACTATTTGTGAATTTTCTTTTCTTGTCCTTGTAAACGAAGCGAATAAATTTGAAGAATTTTAAATAAATTAAATGGTGAACAATTACATATCTACTCGGCAATATTGGATAAGATTTCAAAAAACGAATCAGGAGTAACTTTCATTGATGCATCAAGAGTAACCGTAAAAACATTTTACTTAATTTGATTTTGGCGACAGTAAGAAGTAATAATAAATTGGCATTGGCCGTTGCAACATCAGGTAACAAATTGGACTCGCTTTGATAAGAAATGGAAGAATCTCACATTAAACTTTTAAGCTATTAGACCAGCAAGAAAATTTATCTGCCACATGCGACGCATATTTTTTTGGTAAAATTTTTGTTGTTTCCAGTCAAATTTTTTTTGGTAAAAATTATTTGGCAGATGATGAGAAAAACTAAGCCAGCTTGTTTGAACTAATTGGATGTAAAATTTAATTTTTGTGTAACGATATCATTCATTTTAGAAATTGTATTTCAAAGTGCTTTTTATAATAGTTCTAATTAAACAATTTGACGAAATTCGAAAATTTGACGAAATTCGAAAATTTGACGAAATTCGCAAATTTAACGAAAATTGAATATTTATCGAAATTTGAAAATTTGACGAATATCGAAAATTTGACGAAAATCGAAAATTTGACGAAAATCCCCTCTGTGCTACTCGTAAAACTCTGAGACTTTGCCGAATAAAGTAACTATCTATCTGCCACCATTCAAGAAATAACTCTAAAACCCTAATTGACCCATCCATTTCTAACTTTCGACATTTTTCACATATGCCAGTCTGTTCTACTCGTAAAACTGTGAGACTTTGCCGAAGAAAGTAACTCTCTATCTGCCACCATTCACAAAATAACTCTAAAACCCTAATTGACCCACCCATTTCTAACTTTCGACATTTTTCACATATGCCCCTATGTTCTACTTGTAAAACTCTGAGACTTTGCCGAAAAAAGTAACTCTATCTCTAATAATCGCAAAAATATTAGTACTTTCATCCTACGCTCAAGTAGCTCAAAATTTGATCACTCTGAGCAACCGAATCTGCACTAATTTTTCTAAATATTTTTTTGTTTGTAGGTTTCAATACAGCTGAGCTACAGCCGAAAACACGTTTCCAACCCTCGAAAACCACACTCAGAAACCACTTCGAGGCCAATAAAACAAAATTCTGGTTTTTCCTGGGGTATAATGGCGTATCACCACCCTGAGGTTCCTGCAAAATTTCATGGAGATTGGCTGACTAGTTTCCGAGATCGACCGTCGATAGGTAGATAGATAGATAGACAGAAGCATACAGAGTAAGTTGAAGGATTTTTTTTTTGAAAAAATTTGGTGCATTTTCTATGAAAAATGACCAACTTCAAAACGATGTATCGCCGGCAATTTTAAACCTATATAGTCCAGTGATAGCTCGTTTTACTCGTATTTGAAGCGAGAATATGGTAGAATAGGTTTTGTGGTGATAAAGTCTAAAGGGCAGAAACTGAAATGTTCGGCTATACATAGTTGCCGCGTCTCAAAAAAATTTCTTCGTTCGTTTTTTGGAAGGTAGACTGCGTCAAGTCCTCCGCTATCGCTCCGGATTTTTTTTATCAATTTTGAGTAAAATGAATTGAGTTTAAATGTTGGTTTTCGTAAATAAGAACACAACACTCAATATAATTACGGACTCGTATCTACCATAGGCAAATGAGTGGCCTTACCGTCTGCTTCGAATAACACATGTTACAAACGGCATGGTGTTCTTATAAGCCCCCAGTACTTCGCTGGGCTGAAAATTCGGCTTCGGCGCTTTTCACTTTTCAGATCTCAATAAAGCAATTCTTATTTTAGAAATTAGTAATAATATGCAGTTTCGAAATAAGATTCAGTAAAATGTTAGTGTTGATTCATACTGGTTTAAGATACTGCCAATCTACATGATTTTTGTGAAAAAAATTCTTAGAAAAATAATTTCGATCAGTCTCACTCATTTTTCAACTAAAATGCTTTTTATTTAGTTCTAACAAGGCTCTTCAAGCATGAGTGATCATAGTGGTCAGCTGCAGAAAGTATTCCATTTTACATGAATATGTTTTTACTGTATGATACACTGTCCAGATTCAGTGCTCTATTATGTGCCGTGTCCAAAATTTAACTTAGAGCTTTTTGGTAGGACGAAAACTTCTAAAATAGGAGGATTTTTAACGCGTGGGAGGCCTGTTATTTATGCTTAAATATATTCGACCTGTTAAAAAACCAAAGCACTAGTGCACTAGGGAACAATGTTGTTCCCCGACCATGCAGACCTTCGGAAATTTTTTTAGATTTGGTGAAACTATTTTTTATATTTTCCCTTTAAAGATTAAGGATCAAAGTTTCTCAATTTACACTGATTATTATTAATCGTATGGTTACATTTTCGTTACAATAAAATCACAAATCACTAAATTGTCTTCAAAACATATGAACACATTGAGACCAATGTCAATCCTAATGACGCTGAGCCAATGCCCGGATATCTGAGCGCACCAATGTTGATGCATCCAGTGCTAGTTGTATGGCAGACGTTGACCATTTTCGCTTTTGTTTGAGAAGTTGTGATTTGTTACTATTTGCATGTACTCGAAAACCTTGTCGCTGTGAGGTTCGAGATGAACAGGTATAGCGCCGAAGTGATGGTATTTTATGGTTCTAACGTAAATTAAATTTACATTTGACACGTTAACAGACCGGGCCACAGGGGGCTACCATCATCCAGTCAAGCAGTTAATACATAGCATTGGTTGTTCGAAAATATCTTCCACGATGTTTTCTCTGTATTCTGTTGATATAACTGCTCATGTGCTGCTTGTAATGCGTGCCAACCATTCACTCGAAGTAGGGTTATGTTGCGAATGTTGGATTTTATTTCAGCTACGGTGTTAAATTAGCGGCGTTGATCTGGTTATCTTCACAAAATCTACTTGGGGTGCATTCAAAATACCACCTCCATTCACTTTTCAATCGATACAATTCAGTTTTTCTCACTAACAAATTGAAAGTTCTGGGACAAAAACACAAACAGATATTGCACCGACAGTTGAATTACACTGAAAACACACAGTAATCGAATATACTTTTGAATGGTAGAGTATTTCTCTAATTTCTGAAAGTTTCGAAAGAGACGATTTCTCTAGCGTTTTCTTAACACATTGAAATTAATTGCGGCTTGCCAACTTTCGGCACCCTGCACTTTACTTAAATAGTCGTGGAATGCCTCCAAATAAATTTCTAAAAATCCAAAACTGAATTCTAGATTTTTAGAAATTTATTTGGAGACAATCCACGACTATTTAAATAAAGTCCAGGGTGCCGAAAGTTGACAAGCCGCAATTATTTTGAATGTGTTAAGCTTTTCCTTGTATTTTATTATAAGAGTTTTTGGCTGATTCACAAAATTCACAATAGTGTCAGGTTATTGAATGTTAGTGACTGTAACAAATAATATTGATTCGCGTGTATGTATGTATATGTTAATATGAAAACCGTAATTTATCCGTTCATTAAAAACAGCAAAAACATTCCTTTCTATTAATGGAAATTGTAAGAACAATTCTTTGTTCCATTCACTTGAGTTGATTATATCGAGAGTGTGTATGATTATTGTTCGATAAATTTATTTTATTACAAATAAAGACTAACCTTGCGCATGTGGCTTTGTTGTAATCCAAGGGAAAACAAATTGTGCTGCATCAAACAAACACAATATTTTCCTCTTTTTGAAGAAAAAAAAATCAAATAATTGGTAACCGACACAGAATTCAAATTAATTTTAATTTAAGATGGTAAATGTTAACGAATTTTCTGCGCTCTCTTTTGATTCAATATAACTCTAATGTATGAAATTGTCAAATAAATAACGCTTGAGCACTCATCCATATCAAAATATTAAGTAGATCAGCTAAAAATTCGCTGTTTTTGGACTGATTAACACTTTCGAGCACACAAAAACGGAGTTTACCAAAGTTTAAAAGTTTTGTTTGGACATAATGCAATTGTAGCGTAATTTTTGTCGTAAGATTACATGTATATAGCACACACAACGTAATCTAAATATTGACTGTTAGCAGCAAATTTTTTGTTATACGATAGTTTTATCACCCATACAAGTAAGTATGTAATGCATTTTCTGTTAAAGAAAGAAGAAACGAACAATTGACGTCTGTATTCAATAACAGGTTGTAAGTGGGAAAATTGTAACCTATTTGGACAGGTGTATTAAATGATACCACGACGGTACATTGATGATACATGTTGCTGCAAAGTTATGTAAAAGTGCTTATGATTCACATATTAGGCTAATTTCATCACTTTTATTTATTTGGTGGTATAGTTGCATAGGTCATTTGCATAACGAGGACAGTTTAGACAAAATTAAAAATTGAATTCGAATTGGTTGCAGACGCGCCGAGTTTAGTTTTGGTCGTATGTGGCGAAAATGTTCGGGTATTGATTTAGAATATTAGTTTTGTTAAATGATAAAACGCTTATAGGAATGAACATTATTTGCGAGTGAAGCGAGCAAAACGTTTTTAGAAGCTTTTTTCGTTTTTAAGAAATTATGTACACAATGAAAAATTCTGGATTAATTAAAAATCTTATTAGGAAAAAGACGAGTATTTTTTCTTGGTTCGTTTTAAGTCTTTCGAAAGGTTCATACCTTCTTTTATGCTGAACCTTTCTCTGTAAAAGTCAGTTTTTGTTAGTTGTGAAAGTTTGTTACCAAAGCAAAAGATTAAAACGAAATCTTTGAAAACTTTACATTCTTTCGAAAGCCTAAACTGTTAGATCAAAGATTTTTCTCTGTGTCAGATCCTGAAGTATTGAAAGATTAGTTTGATAATATCCTTTTTGTCTTAAAGAAAAATAGCTTCAGAACGTAAAGAGTATTAACACTAACATATTTAACATTTTGTTACAGTTACAGTTACAGCAGGCGAAATTTTTTGTTAAAAAAAAATTGTTTCACAAAAACTAAATTGTACTTTTTAAAATTCAAATTTTTCAGCTAATAATAAAGTTCGAATAGAATTTTGCTCGTATATGGCGACGCCATATACGAATTTGATCATATGTGGTATTGGCCACAGTCGCCATACTATACTCGGCGCGCCTGGTTGGTTGGTCACGAAAAATGCACGCATCCTAATATTGACAGAATGTATATCCAACACGCTGATAATTTTGTTGTTTCCTATACAACCAGTCATGTTTAGGATTTTTCATTAAACGTTTGCAACAAATTCACGCCGTAAATGTGCCTAAAATTTGAATTTCAACTGAACGATTGAATGAAAAAGTGAATTGAAAAGTAACTTTCAACGCTTCCTTTTATTGAAAATGACGCTGCGTTAGAAAGTATTACGCACTTTCCATTTTGAATTTCGACCGCACCTACGGCGTCAATTAAAACCAGACTAATGGTTAGTTAAAGCAACTGAACTGAACAGAAATCGTTAACCGTTTTGGAATGAAATTAAATTTGAAAAGAAAAATTTTGGTTCACAGGTGGGGACGTAGTATTTGAAAGAACGGTTCAAAATTAGGTTTGAAAAGAGGATGTCCACGGTAGCTCAATGGTTAGAGCATCAGTTCGGTAAGTTGAATAATGTGAATTTGGTCCCCACCCGTGAACCAAAATTTTTCTTTTCAAATTTAATTTCATTCCAATACGGTTTACTGTTTTTTCTACGAAAATGTTTTGCAAGGAGTACAAATGTTGAGGCCGTTGAAGTGGAAATTCAATGTGTACATCGAAATGGTGTAATAGTAATAGTTTAGTTTTTTTTAGTTTGTCGATATGCCTTGTCGAACATCTAAGTGTAATTAAAGTGGCGCACTTTTTCTAAATAAATGTTTTCTCTGGCAATACAGCCAGTTAGATCATTCGTGTACAAATGTTGAAGAATGTTTATTCGTTCAATAAGTCAGGTTAGATTTGCCTCTGTGTGTGAGTGGACTGCATGCATGTAGTGTACTTAACCCATCACATACTTTAAAAAAACATAAGAAAGGTGAATCGCGTGTGTTTGTGTTAAAAACAAGGTGTTGAGTATATGGTTTTGGAATACGCAAAAATGGTTCGTGCCAAATATCTAAAAGCGAAATTTAGCGTATGATATAAAAAGTAATGTTTCTGTCATACACTTCTAATGAAAGTACAGGGAATTTAATAGAAGTACGTATTTATAAAATTAAGTAATAAATAGTGCAGCGTTCAACCTTATTTTTAAATCCATCCGGCTCTCGTATAGTTTATTAGTTTAGTTTCTGTGTCATCTGGTTAATAGAAAATTGAAGCTAAAATAACTGTACTTGTTTTGGACGACTCATTTTCGGCAATTTCGTATGGTATAGCCGGACGAAGTTACCTAAACATTAGGTAAAGGGGCTATTCATAAATGACTACTTTTGGTCGGTTTTAGAGCCATCGTCACGCAAAAATGGTCAAATTTGACCAAATTTTGTTAGAGCCGTCACGATTTCTTGAAACCTTCTCCTCCCTAACCGCAGACGTCAATTATGAACAGTACGTAAGTGCAGAGTGCCATTGTCATTTGATGTATATTTGTTCGGCAAATCGACACACGTATAAAATTCTTGTATCAGTACAGGAAATGCCTTCCAGTTTAAAATGTTTTCTCTCAATGCACATACTTCCTATATATACAACTTAACATGTAAGTGACGGAAAAAATTCCGAAAATGGACTAAAATCCACTCAATTAAGCTTTTATTTTGGCTAGCATTCAACAGTTTTAATTGTTCCACATCGTATCACCTGATGTCGACAAAAGAAGTGTAAAGTATAGTTTCCACTTAAAAAGAGCAAAAAGAGCAAGAAATAAATTCAATTTCCACTCCGTTCGCGTGACAGTTCTTTTGTTCTATTTTACAACTGTCATGTAGACGGAGTGCTCTTTTTAAGTGGGAACTATACTTAAAGAGAGAAGAAACGTAAAGACCTAAATCTATGTGGTGGAACACGAGTGAAACAAGTAAAACGGAAGAGACAAACGAAACCCACGAAAAGTAAAAACTTATGACGATTTTGGTCCGTCTGGATATGAAATCTTTTGAATTCAGAGTAAGATAGTGCAACTACTTACAATTAATTCCTCGGTGCTGCTTTGTTCGTCGACCCGAGGATGGACTTAGTAAACTTTCCCTGCGACTTGAACTTTCATTGTTTATTGCTAATGTTTGCAGATTTTGTGGATACGATTCGGGCGGATCTACCGTTAGAGATGGACGTGATGATTCGCTCCAAACTGCTTCAACCATTGAATCAATACTAGCTGATCTTGGTAGACGATTGTTAGCCGCATTTTCCCTTCTGTGAAAAAAATATCAATCGATATTGTTTTATTTTAACTTTAAACTCTGACATTTGTGGTACATTCAAGGATATTTGTTTAGTTGGCACAATGACAATTTTAAAAACGAACAAGAAATTTTCCGAAGAATCAAATTCACTGCTACATAAGGTAATTTTTATTAAACGTGTAACACACATTCGTCGTGAAATTTATCAATATTTGAAGTTTATGTTGCGTGAAAGTAAATTTGGTGTTCACATAAATAACGCATGAATGATGCATATGCGGACTTACCTTTCCCACGACAATCGTCTAGGTGTTTCGTCTTTCAAAATAGGACACTGACTTGGTTTTATATTTTGATTTAACAGCTTTGCCAATCGATACAGCGGCGTCTTCTCTTGAAACGAAGACGCATTTGATGAATTATATTGCTGTGAGGTACTACTGGACGATATGCATCCCACTCCCAAAAGACCCGCTGAACTGGACATACGATATGCACGCGCAGCCACAACATGTGGTGCAGGAATTCTAATACAGAATTTTGATTTAAATTTTCTTTTATTTCAATTTAAACGAGTTACTATACCGCAACACGACTGTTCCGTCTGGATGACGTTCAACATCATCACATGCGTAAATATGGGGATCAGCGTTATTGTTGCTCGATGATACACTGTAATGGGAACCGCCAGATGACTTTCTACGGTATTCAAATGAACTGTCGTCACTCGCTAGGGAAATTCTTGATGGTCGTGGCTGTAGTGACAGCCGTGCTGCAAAGTTGATACCACTGTAGCCATCACCTGTAAATATAACAATTTTATAATATTGTAAAATAATTGCAGTCTGCGATAAGGAGTGAGATCAAAATAGTACATTTCGTACCTAGGACTAAAAGTCTTTTTTAGCGTGCGAGAAGTTTCCAGACAGAGCCGAAGCCGAGGTCTGGAATCGAATAAGCTAAAAAATATTTTTAGTCCGTGGTACGAATAGTATTTTTCTCCGTCGAATATGAAAAATATTATTCGTACCACGGACTAAAAGTCTTTTCTGTGCCTTAGAATCATAATTCGAGGTATTTCGTCACTGAACCTACGATCGAAAAGTGATTGCTAAGAAAAGCTGAAATTGTTGTAATGTTTTTGTTTTGTTTTTCGTCTCATTATGATCCTTACGGTACAGAAAACGTTGTTGGTGACTCGTGACGAAAGCAGAATTTTTGCAGGACACGTCTTAAGCTTGTCCTAACGAGGCGAAGCTAGTCCTGAAAAATTCTACTTTTCGTCACTTATGACGAAAAATACTATTCTTAGCTAAACAGCCTTCATACACATCGGCCAACACTCAACGGGGAACAGCTGCATACTCGATATTTTTTTACTTTTTCGATTTTTTTTTGTTAGGTTGCCTACGTTGGTGTTGGTGCTTTCCTTCCCAACCGTTACTTTCCCGCTCGACCGATTCATATGACACCTCACCAATACACTCTCACGTATACAGAAAAATTTTTTTTTAATGTTTTTCGTCTGAAATGAGGAAATATTTTCATGTTGCGAATTTTGTATTTATATATTGTATATAGTGAGTTCTTTTAAGGTCGAAAAACTGTTGGAATATCGCCCTCACGTGGAAGGGCTGACATTTAGGGCTTAGCAAAATGTCAGGATTCGTCACATTTCAAGTGAATGCGTTATGTGGACTGACTTCAGGATATTTCGGATAAGTCCTTTACAGGGCGGCATGTGATTTTTCTTCAGAAAATAGTGAAAAAGTGATCAAATTTTCCGAAAATAGTTGGTATTCTCACTATCGATTGATTTATAAAAAGTGACCGAATAGTGAACAAAAACCAGCTCTAAAACGTGAATTTCAAGCACACACTTTTGCTTTCTACTATGAAAGAGTAAAGTACACTTTAGCGCTTGTTAGCAGCAGGCGGGAGGTTTAAAAATCTTGAAAAAGAAGCACGAAATTCGATTATGATTATTGGTTACTTTACTGAGACAAAGCCTTTTTCTTTATCACAAAGTGTGATTGGGAGATCAGAAAATAATAAACAAAGTTTTGACGATTTGACTAAGAACTTATTGTTATCTGATTACTTGTATTTGTTCCTTAAACTGACATGACTCACAAAATGCAACTTTATTTTTACATACGTTTTTTTAGAGCAAATATATCTACGAGACGATGAGTTATCAAAATAACTCCATAATACTTAAAACTCAACGGCACATGTTTAAACAGACACTTTTATTAAATCGATAATATCTGAATGTACCATAAAGGACAGTAAAGGAAGGTGATCAAAAATTTAGAATTGTTTATGGGAGTAAAATATCGAAGTTATTTCTCACTTACCTCATCAAACTGAAAGCTTGCTAAAAACAAGAGTGACTAGTTCTTTAAAATTGTTTACCTTCGCTTGATTCAAATAGTACATTACTTACCAATGGAACAAATGCTGGAAATGGCACTGCTTGTGCGGATTTTGGCGATCGAATCGTAGCCGAGGTTGGTAAACACACAAGAATTGCCATTTACACCATTTATTCCATTGCCAACTTGGCAATGCCAAGTAAGGTATTTTACTCAAAAACTTGATTTAAAATTTAAATATCCCAAATAACAATTTACGATAATTCAACTGCTTTGTAACTTCATGTCAACTTAAGGAAAACAACTCTGAAAATAATTCAACCTCTACACAATAGTCGTGCTACCGCTGTATCACAGCCATACTACTGCTGTATCACAGCCATACTACTGCTGTATCACAGCCATACTACTGCTGCATCACAGCCATACTACTGTTGTATCACAGCCACACTACTGCTGTATCACAGCCATACTACTGATGTATCACAGCCATACTACTGCTGTATCACAGCCGTACTACTGCTGTATCACAGCCGTACTACTGATGTATCACAGCCATACTACTGATGTATCACAGCCATACTACTGCCGTACTACAGTCGTTCTACTGCTGTATCACAGCCGTACTACTGATGTATCACAGCCCTACTACTGCTGCACAACCGACGTACCTTTAGTGTAATACAGCTGTACGACAGTCGTATTACAGGTGTACGACAGTCGTATTACAGGTGTACGACAGTCGTATTACAGGTGTACGACAGTCGTATTACAGGTGTACGATAGTCGTATTACAGGTGTACGACAGTCGTATTACAGGTGTACGACAGTCGTATTACAGGTGTACGACAGTCGTATTACAGGTGTACGACAGTCGTATTACAGGTGTACGACAGTCGTATTACAGGTGTACGACAGTCGTATTACAGGTGTACGACAGTCATATTACAGGTGTACGACAGTCTTATTACAGGTGTACGACAGTCGTATTACAGGTGTACGACAGTCGTATTACAGGTGTACGACAGTCGTATTACAGGTGTACGACAGTAGTATTACAGGTGTACGACAGTCGTATTACAGATGTACGACAGTAGTTTTATTATTGTAATACTGCCGTACTATTGGGGAAATATCGTCGATTATTCTGTCGACTTTAAAATTCTTTGTTGAACTTTAGTTTGAGTGTCCCTTGTTAGAAGTTGGCTACTTTTAATCTAATGACCTAAATAATGACACATTTTTAAAAGAGCTAAGTTTATTTATCTCAACAAGAAACCAATGTAACAGAAACCAGAAAAATAACATAATAAGGAAAAGAGAAAGAAACCAGAAAAATAACATAATAAGGAAAAGAGAAACAAAAAAAAATAAATATTCCAATAGGTAGTAATCAATCATTCATCATTATCGCTTTCGTCGTCGTCGTCCTCATCCTCGTCCACATTCTCGTCAACATTCCGTCGATTAGAGTATGTGTATGTAACAGTTCGCTGACGGGTAGTGGAATGCTTCAACCACTGCACCATGTACCTATCGTAATCCGTTCTTTTGAATTCTTTGGTTCTGGCAGTGCGATAAATCAAATTATTTATCGATGTAAATTTTTTGAAAGCTTCCAAGTCCGATGTGCCACACCAAGTGTAACGATCCAAGACTTGGTCAGTTATGAGATACGTCATGATACCACGAACCGTTTTCTTTGGATTTTTTTTACAAACAAATTCTTCGAATCGGGATTTCTGTAGGAAGTTAGAAGAACGAATTATTCCTAATGCTTTTCACTGATACGTCAGTTAAAAGTAAGGAAACTATGAAATTACCAAAAGAAGTTTGTAATTCAAATCTTGTCTGATGGTCCGTTCAAGGTTTTCTACTCTTAATTCACGCTTGATTGGGTAATGTGTATCTAGTTCGTCAAAATCTTCATCGGTGAAGTGAACTTGATCGGATGGTTCTGGTTCCGGTTGTTGCATCTGAGCTCGATTTTGATTTTGACCTTGAGACTGTACTATGCTATTAATTCCGGCGTCCAGTTTCAAAACCATTCGAGCCTCGAAGAGCAGACGGCTGTCCTCAGACTTTTTCTGAGCATTTTTTATATCAGTAAGATGTTTTATAACCTGTTGCTCAAAACTCGTATTCCCTACAGGTACATTTGCTTGGATTTGAGAATCAGGCTTGTAGTTTCCTACAATCAAACTCGTGAAATGTGATGCTTTGCTGTTATTATTAAGTTGTATAACCAAATGCAAAGTAGCTCCCATTGACTATTTGGTTTGAACCACAATAGTTGTACGAGCCTTCCTGGTCGCTTAAAGGCAATCGTATTGAGTCGGGTTTACTTTTATTGTATTCCGTTCCTTTGTTAAAGTGTTTATTTTTAAGAAATTCATCAAAAAGTAAGTGATAATACCAACAAAGGCGTTTCGAAATTCAGTTTCAACAAGTTAAATGTTAACAAAAAACACTGCCCAATATTTGTGCATTAATTCACATAATTTCACATACTTTACTTTAGTGACTTTTGTTAAAATAAATCACAAATATTGAGGATTAGTAGTCAACGTTGAACACATTTGTGGAAGAGCGAATTTGTGTAGAAACACCGCACTTCAAGCATGAGTGGTACTCTAAAAAGAGTACTGAAACGGGACGGTGTATCGAACAAATTTTGGCAATGTAAAAAAATCTGGGAAAGTTTTTCATACAAAATAGTACTCTATTTGGAGCTGTCACTCGAAGCACTTTTGCTTGAAGTGCGTTGGTAGAAAATATCGTTTCTATATTATTTATAAAGAAAACGACTGTCCTCTGAACTGAACTAAGAACTCTGAAAGGGAAAATACAGACGACAATTAAAATCGGGAAAATGAATTAAACGAATTATAAGGCTGTTTGGTACTTTTATCAAGGCCTTCGAATGGTTGAATAGAAAAAGAAGATTTTTTGTTAGTTCATTTGACAGTTCCATTTTGTACACAAGAATGCATTCAATAGTTGAGATTATGATAGGAAAATGACGTGTTTTAAAGATGTTCATAATTGTCATCTTGTGGAAACGGACTCGAAGAAAAAATATGCTCAAGAATGATAATGTACCTTCTCTGTCGTACTCAATATCAACGACGCTGTGAATATTGGATGATTTTTTTTGTGTGACACCTGATGCCAGCATTAGATTCCGACTGTCGTCGTTGCTTATTGCAGCCGTTTCCCGGGAAACAATTTCGTCTACAATACAAAATTGTATCTAAATCCATCAACAATTACTAACGTGAAATCAACTTGCCACCTCCATTGAGGTTTATGTAATCTGCTTTTGTGATTGTAGCAGCTGGAGTGGACTTCTCTTTCGTTTGTTTGGGCTTTGTTCGGTCTACTTTCGTGATCGTTGGAACAGAGTTTTCTTTAAATTGTTTGAATTAATGGTAGAAGCTGCGATATAAACTATAATTGTATGAATCCGAGACTTACTTCCTGATTTTAGATAATTCGGATATCGAGGAGTCTTAAGTTTAGAGTTATGAGCTTCTCTCTTTCCGACATTAGAAGCTAGAATTCTATTCATTAACAAAGTAAAGTAAAAATAGAATAGCAATTACTTCTTGTCTTAAACATCTTCTTTAACATTGGAACCCGATTCGTGCGATTTACACCGGTCGTCTTTCTTGTAACTAAAATAGTAAGGATTTCGAGATATGCGAGTTTACTATTTACATTTAGAATTACTGCTTGTCTTGGAAGGCTTTTCCAAACACTGCTTATGATAAGACTTTGATTGTTTGGAAGGCTCAGCACCTGCATTTGGTGTAGACGTTTTGGCTGCCGCTTCAGCTGCATTAAAATAGACTTAGAAAGTCAACAATTGACACTAGCTTGACCTTTTTTATAGTCAAAATAAAATTTAACAGAAAAAATGCAATCGCCAGAGTTATCAATATAAGCAAACCGGCCTTTTCCATTCGACGGTAGATCTTATTAACTAAAAATTAGGACGAAAGGTACCTGCATTGGTATCAATTTCATTCACCAATCCGTTCATGTCTATCAAATCAGAAATATTTGCATTGACGGGATGATCCGTTTATATTTTTTTTGTTTTTGCTCTTCTATCTGGTGCTCTCGAAAAGAGTTTGAGTCTCTGTGTTTTGTATACATTCGTTCCACCTGCTCTGCTTCTTTGAACGTTTCTAAATAATTTAAGAGTAGTGTTAGCACATTTGCGGACAAAAATACTTATCCTAATTAGGGTTCTTATAAATAGCCTTTGAACAAGGAAAACAATATCATGGTTCTGTGTGGTAAAACGCAAACTATGCATTATGGGAAGCAGATGCCAATAGTCGATAAATCTGTTACTTCAGCTGTTTAAAACCGAACAAATTTTATTACTTCGTTGACTTTAACATGTATTCCCCTACATAAAGCAAATTTTGTGAACTCGATTTTATTTATAATTTGCTAAACATTTCTGTGTGTGCTAGCATGTAAAGGTGCTAGCACACAAAATAATATCAAAATATACTGCCAAAAGGCAGATTTCTCACGATGGGCTTTACAACCTATGCAGGAAAAGACAAAACTGATTATTTATTTTACTTGGTTGCGTTGCTTTAGTGAATCGCAACAAAAATGAAACTGTAAATATCATATGGGTTTTGCAAAAACAACAATATAAATTCAGGGTAAAATTGTTTTTACGAAGACTCTTTTTCGGTAGATTACTTAGGAGGGTCCAGTGCCGGATTGACTCTAAAAAGCCCTTCGGGCATTGTATGAAGAAATTTTTTAAAAAGCCCTTCGTTGCCTTTTATTCATGCAAAAATTAAAAGGCCCTTCGGGAATCGCCCGAACGCCCATAGGGCCAGTGCGGCACTGGTGGGTACTCTTAGCAACAACAACCAAGTCGCAAACAAATGTTGACAATTTCTTTGAAAAAATGTTCGAAATCGTTTGAAAGATTTCTGCCTTATATCTGCACACATTTTAGTACACCTTTACTCTTAGTTTCACGTTAAAGGTATCCATTGCACATTTTAGTTTGAAGAGTTTTGAAAATACGGATGATTTTTACCTATATTATCTCGCAAAACTCGGCATTTGTACTGAATCCAGTCGGGTCCAGGAGAAATAATGTCCATTTTGCTTACACCAGATCCTGGAGGTGGCCATGATAATATAACCCCTTTCTTCCAAATTCCTGGATGAGCAGTTACACATAGGTTTCCTTCCTCATTTGTTTCGGTTACCGAATACATTTTGGAGAAGTTTTAAATTTTTAAAATTTTTGTCAGTTGAACGATCACTTAAGTGAAGAAATGGCAACTAATTTTATTTTACTAGATTGCAAAGTTTATTTTAGTATAGGCATGCTTCAATCGCTTTATTGAAATTTGTCTAAAGTTAGAGATACGAGTTCGTATGTTTAGAGCGATTCTTTTGAAAAACAGCCGACCGAAATCGGACGCATTTTCCAGTGGAATTTTTTATGTGTGCCTAAAAAGCCAAAACCACTTTCAAAAAAATTCTTCGAAGCTTGTGTGGCTCATGGAGCATCTTCGATGAAGCATGCTCATATTTCGTCGTATATGCTACCAAATATAGCACATTAAGACTCTATTTGCTAGAAACAACATAAAACTACCTTTCTGGAATTTCTATAAAAAAGTGTAAGCTTTCAGCCTTTTGCGGTTGCAAACTTTGACTGCTCAGTGTAGATAAGTTTTAATCCCAATAAGACCCTATTTGCCCCGGAAATACATGCAATTGTCTATCTAATGACACCCCACACGACCCTGTACGGCTCGTGTAACTGAAATCATTTCTGTAAGAAAAGTGCATGTTTTCAAATCGAATAACTTATTTTTTTGTCATAAAAGAAAAACTAATTTTCCGTTTTTATTAATAACCCGACGAGGATGTATTTTCTTTTGGTACGGAACACAACGGAAAATCTTTTGGATGGTGTTTCAGGGACAAGATTTTATCACTCTTGTTAAAAAAATCAAACATACTCCTTGAGACTTTTTACATAGGTCTGTCAAACAACAACCTTTTTCCATTGAATGCATTAACAAAAACAATTTTTGATTAAAAATACTTTGTTCGCGGTCATTCTTAAAAGGGCTTGTGGAATCGACAACGTAACAGCACTTCGACGGCATTTATCAAAGTCAATAAAATAACCGAAAACAAATCAAAACGAGGACTTCTTTGGTTAGCTTATGAGTGAATTGAAGTTACTTGTACTTACAATATTCCTTTAAAATACAATTACGAGAACCTAAATTTGATTTTCCGACGTAAAAAAGAAGTTTACAATGTCTTATTCATCAGCGAGTCAACTCAGTCGAAAACGTAAGGCCGCCATCAGTGTTACTGAAGCTATTCAAGTACGTTTCTACTTGTAATTTTTATGCCACGAAAAATTACTCAAAATATTCCATTTTTCTGGGCTTAGGCAAGTACTGATTCAGATACCGACTATTACGACTATAGTGACGAAGACTCCATGTTCGCAACTGATCATAACGAAACGGAAAACGAGTCGATGTCTTCACTCGACCGAGGTTGGTGTTGCAAGACTCAGATGTAAATTTTAAATTTTTAAACAATTTTGTACTAGAACCACTAGAATCCAAAGACGACACGGAAAGCGATTTGGAAATAAATGATATACTGCGAGCTGAAGACCTAGAACTCGATGTCTATGCATACATTAAAACGCTGAAATTCAAACTTCGAAAATGGGCAGTAAAGAACAATATAAAACTGCTTGCATTAAGCGAATTACTGAAAATTTTGAAAGAGAAGGGCCATACTTCATTGCCGAAAGATGCGAGGACCCTTTTGGAAACTCCCCAAAAAGTGGAAATAGCAAAAATGGGTTCAGGTGAGTTCTGGTACGGTGGATTGAAAGAAAAGCTGACTGAACTCTGCAAGAAAAACAATCATGGCTCAAAACTTGTAGAATTAAACATACATATCGACGGAACACCAGTTTACAAAAACTCAAAAGCTGAATTTTGGCCAGTCCAATGTGACATCAAAAACATTGAAATGAAACCGTTTTTTGTTGAAATTTATCAGGGATCATCTAAACCAACGTCAGCCGAGTTGTTTTTGCGACCATTGCTGAATGAAATTCACGAGCTATCGTCGGATGGATTGTCGGTCATAATAAATGGTAAACAGAAGATGTTCGACATGAGAATCGACAAGTTCATTTTGGACGCTCCAGCCCGATCTTTTCTCAAGTGCATTATTGGACACGGGGGATACTTTTCATGCGAAAGATGTGAGGAGCGTGGTGAATACTTGTGCAAAGTTGCGGTTAACGCTAAAAACAAACGTTCAAGGAATAAGGCTAAAAACGCAGGACACGTTTGTTTAACCGGCACAAACGCTCCATTAAGAACAGATGAAACGTTTAGAAGCAAAGAAAATGAAGAACATCATCACAGTACTTCTCCTTTGGAGGAACTTTCAATTGACATGGTACGTGATATTCCGCTGGAATATCTTCATCTAATTTTATATGGCGGCATGAAAAGGCTTCTAACTCTGTGGGTTGACGGAACAAGATATTTCAAGTTTTCTAAAACAGACATTGAAGAAATTTAAAAAAACACGAAAAGGTTGGTCTGACGAAGCCCACAGAATTGAATAAGCCAACAAGATCGTTGAAATGTTTAAGTTTTTGGAAGGCAACTGAATTCCGTACATTTATTTTAAAGACTGGCCCCATTGTTTTACGTGACCATCTGACCGAAGAAATTTACAATCATTTCCTGACGCTACATTGTGCTGTCACTATTTGCTGCAGTAAATCGTTGTTAATGTATTTACCAGTTGCTAAGCAGCTTTTCCGAAGTTTTACGGAAAGATTTGGTGATTTGTATGGCGATGAAAATAAGACTTACAGTATTCATTCTCTAATTCATGTAACGGATGATGTCGAACGCTTCGGAGTCTTTGATGAGTACTCCGCTTTTCCAGGTGAGAATAATTTGGGATTTCTAAAAAGTTTAGTGAGAGGAGGTCATCTTCCACTTCAACAAGTGGTGAGAAGAATCGCAGAAAGAGAAGCTTGTGAGAAGATATGCGAATTCGAAGATATTGCCAACAATATCAAGGAAGAACTACTAAATGGAGGAATACTTCGTTTAAAAGGACTTCGCTTAGATTCTTCAGAGAAAAATGGATGGATACTCACAAAGAATAAGGACATCCTGAAAATTATATCCATCAATAAACGAGAAAAAATTAAAATTCGTGGTGCCGTTCTTCTAAAACAAAATCAAGAGAACTTGTACGAAATCCCGATTGCTTCAAAAAGCTTGTGTATCTACAAATCAAAACTTGATTCAATGCCGATGTCTATCGATATTGAAGACATTTATTGTAAATTGTATCGAATTGAAATATCTTCTGAAAAATCAGCATTCATTCCACTTTATCATCACACATAATAAACAGATATTTTCCTAATTGACTTTTAAATTAACTTCTATTGAAATTTCAATACCTCAGTGGTAGTAAGACTGTAGGTCAACGATAGTACGACTGGAGTACAGTGTTAATAACACTGTATTATATCTGTAGTACGACTTTGACATAGTGGTACTAAAGACTCTAGTTAAACGGCAATAAGTCTGTAATTTAACGATAATAAGATTTTCAGCACGGCGGTTGTACAACTGTAATCCAGTGGTAGTAAGTCTGTTGTACAGCGAGAGTACGACTTTAATTCATTGGTAATAAGACTGTAGTACGGCGGTAGTACATCTGTAGTTTATCTGTAGTTAGACTGTGGTACAGCGGTAATGAGAATGTAGTACAAGCGTCGCACAGCGGCAGCATGACTGGTTTAAATCACTAATACGACTATAGTACAGCTGTAGTACGACTGTCGTACACCTGTAATACGACTGTCGTACACCTGTAATACGACTATAGTACAGCTGTAGTACGACTATAGTACAGCTGTAGTACGACTATAGTACAGCTGTAGTACGACTATAGTACAGCTGTAGTACGACTATAGTACAGCTGTAGTACGACTACATTAAGACTTTATTGCAGCGGTAGTACATATGTAGTACAACTAGAGTACAATAGAGATACAACTGCAGAGCGAGAGTGGTTAGAGTCTTTTACAACTCTAATGTGGAACAATTGTTCAACCATTTCACAAAGGTTATATTTCCGTTCCGAAACTGAAGTACATCCATTTTTCAACTGTTAAACTCATGTTAGTATCCGGGTTGGTTTTCTGTCGTTGCACAGTTTATTTATAGTATATATATCATTAATCAACCATTTTGTACAACCTTTGATCAATTCGCAACCGAGGTTGCATTTTGCTACTTATTATATAATTTTACCTCACGTTCCTTTTTTGAACATGATTCCTCGATAGATTAGGGTTTTCAATTGTTATACGTACATCGGTTTTCCACATTTAGTTTAGTTATCCGTAGATACACTTTTTTAGTCGAAGCCGAGGTCGAAGCTTGTGCGGGTAAAAGCAAAATAAAATCTGGTTTTTGACAGTTGAAGTTCAATTGTCAAAAACTAGAATCGATCATTTTATTTTGCTTTAATTTTATTCCGAAAACGTACGAGTAGAGCCGTAGCTGGCACAGCAGAACATAGCTCATTTGAGAGGTATTTCAATTCATTATAAAGTAACAGAAGCATTGGAAGCAGAAACTAAGTTTTGTATTGTCAAGGTCCAAAAATAGGGCGAACCTTTGAGCGTTTTTAAGGATAAAAAAATCCCTACCAAAAGCTGATTTTCACTGTTCCTCTATTTTGAATGTGTTTTTTGTTAAATACAATTGAATTTATGACAAAAAATCGCATCAGGTGGAGGTTTTCCAGGAGATGATTTTCTCCATTCATGTATAGTCACCCTATTTTTGAACCTTGTCAACACAAAAACTTAAAATGTTTTAAATTTCTGCTTCTTAATATATTTTTGTTTGAATGTCGTATGGGGATGGGGACATCTAGATTACGTTCACAATAAAACCTTTGCAGAAGCATCTGTAGGATACTGGTCGTCTTACCAGTCCCAGAATACATCTACCTTAGGCTACTTTCTGTTCGACTAAAAAAAATTCTCAGCGAATTTTATTTTCACATGGGATAAGTGGGCTACCGTAAACTACTCTACGACTAAAAAACAGAAAAACTGAGTTGCCCTAATACGTAGGAAAATCGGAAAATTTTCATATAAGGTAACTGACTGAAAGTTGACCTAATTTGACAAATCTCAAACACATTGAATCGTGAGTTGTCCTATCTATACAAAAGTCATAGGACATATCACGGTTTATTGAATGTTGAGTTGACCGATAATTTTTTCTTCATACAAATTTACACGGAAAACTTAAGATCACTTTTCCACTAGGTCAACTTTCAGTCAGTTACCTTACTACGTACATCTTTGCGCCGCAGGCAAATTTTGTGATGTCTTTGTGTAATAAATATTTAGTTGGAACAAGAAATGGTTCCGATTTTCAATACTTTTTCCGAAATAGTTAGAAATACTTAGAAAAGTAAAAAAAAACAAAAAAAAGTAAGTCACTATCGCTTCTTTAAAAAAAAGTCAGAATTAGTGAGAAAAGTAAGTCACATGCCGCCCTGCCTTTATCCGGACCTCCAATGAAACACGACTGTGCCTTTCGGCTGTTTATTGAAAAGTGACTTTCACAATTTTCTATCTTAACTAGGGTCACTTAGACTCTGCTGTTTATTTAGACTACTTGTCTTCACCAGATAGAATTATATCAAGTGTATAATTCAACAAAACATGGTAAATGAAATAGGGAAAATAAAGGGATTAGTTAAATTTAGCAGGAAAAATTGAAAATTTTCGGAACCATTTTTTTAACGTTTGGTTTATTTCTATAGTATTTTAGATTAGTTTCAGTGTCTCAGGCAGACGCATAAACACTAAACACAAATAGTTATTTACTAATTTACCGTTCCGATTACGATTTGAGGCAATGTCTACAACTAACGATAAACTAAGTAAGGGCTACATGCAAAACTGTCTAAAATCAACCGTTATCTTACGGATATACGAATCTTTATATGCAAAGGGACGAAATAACGAGAACAATTATAATATTCACCCGCTTTCGTTTTTGGATGGATGTAAAAATAATTGTTTTCTACAAAGAACCGCCATTAAAGTATTAAGATTATTTCTATTTCTGTTAAAACGAATTATTTTATGACAAAACAATTGTTGAACTGTTTTGAAACACAAAAACAATATAGAATTACATACCATTTCATCTTGAATTGAACAACAAAAAGACTTTCGTGTTTACAGAAGAAATTTCTATGTTTTTAAATTTTCGCGCACAAAAGGACCACCAGTTGAAAAATATCAACATAACAAAAATAAAATTCTGATCAATGATCAGATCAATCTTAGCGTATTCGATTCCAGACCTCGCCTTCGGCTCTGTCTGGAAACCTCTCACAAGCTAAAAAAGACTTTTAGTCGAAATATACTTTTTTTCGCTTGAAGAACGAAATTCGACTGATTTCGACACGCAAACTATGATCGAAAAGTTCAATTTTTCTGTACTTCTCAGAAAGAGGTTTTTGAGGCCAATAAAGTACTTTATTGCTTGCCCCATGCGAAAATTGATTCTTACATATCAATCTGGCCCCTGCGAAAATGGTCGATTACATGAGGGATATGACGAAATTAGTTAATGATGTTTTGTGTTTTTGGACCTAAATTTTGCAGTGGCATGAGTTCAATGTAGCAAAAGGATTTAAGTTATTTCAACAAAATAAAATTACAAAACTGAAAGTGTCGGCCATTTTTGTTCTAGAAATAATTTCAATGTTCGTAATGAACACATGGCAAACACTTTAAGTTGCGCATTTTTCACCTATATTCGAAAAAATTGAACACTTTCCTTATGTTAGACACAATTCACTTCTATTCACTGAAAATTTTTTAGTCTAAATAACAAAATTATTGCTCAAATTAACGCATTATTATAAAACGAAAAACAATTCAATGACATCATGCCACCAATTGTTGCTATCGTTTAGTTGTGACTTATATTGAGATTACTGTTTTTACAATACCAACGTGACATTAGTGTTGTTTTCGGGATCTTTTTAGCCCCGTACGAAGTACGAAGGGGCTTATAGGATTACGATGCCGTGTGTAATTGATGGAATTCGAAGCAGACGGTAAGGGCAAAGTGTTTGCCTATGTTTATAGATGACGAATCTGCAATAAAAATTTGGGCCGTCTGTCCGTCTGTCCGTCTGTCCGTCTGTCCTTCTGTCCGTCTGTCCGTCTGTCCGTCTGTCCGTCTGTCCGTCTGTCCGTCTGTCCGTCACGTCGATATCTTGAGTAAATCAAATCCGATTTCAAAAATTTTTTTTTTCCCTGAAAGATAGTCGAAATAGTGAGGCTAAGTTCGAAGATGGGCATATTCGGGTCGGCCCTTCGTGAGTTAGGGCCACCTAAGTGATTTAGGGTCTTTTGGTGATATTTATGGCAAAATAAACGATGGAAATGTAAATGACACGGCAAATGATAGGTATTGTCAATACCAATCCAGAATTTTTTTTTTTTTAAATCGGGTGAGTGGACCGTGAGTTAGGGCCTTAGAGGTGAAATGCTACTAGGGCCCTATGTGTATTTTACATAGAACTCAAGTAAATTTCATCCGTTTTTCGTAATTTTTGTTTCATTTGAAAGATAATCGAACACCGAATAGAATGTATTTGAAAAAAAAATTAAATTTGGGTCCTTGGACTAAGGCCGCTACTAGGGCCCTATGTGTATTTTACATATAACTCGAGCAAATTTCATCCGTTTTTCGTAATTTTTGTTTCATTTGGAAGGTAATCAAAGGCCGAATAGAATGTTGTTTGAAAAAAAATTAAATTTGGGTCCTCGGACTAAGGCCGCTACTAGGGCCCTATGTGTATTTTACATATAACTCGAGCAAATTTCATCCGTTTTTCGTAATTTTTGTTTCATTTGAAAGGTAATCAAAGGCCGAATAGAATGTTGTTGAAAAAAAATTAAATTTGGGTCCTCGGACTAAGGCCGCTACTAGGGCCCTATGTGTATTTTACATATAACTCGAGCAAATTTCATCCGTTTTTCGTAATTTTTGTTTCATTTGGAAGGTAATCAAAGGCCGAATAGAATGTTGTTGAAAAAAAAAAAAAATTTGGGTCCTCGGACTAAGGCCGCTACTAGGGCCCTATGCGTATTTTACATACAACTCGAGTAAATTTCATCCGTTTTTCGTAATTTTTTGTTTCATTTGAAAGATAATCGAACACCGAATAGAATGTTGTTGAAAAAAAAATTAAATTTGGGTCCTTGGACTAAGGCCGCTACTAGGGCCCTATGTGTATTTTACATATAACTCGAGCAAATTTCATCCGTTTTTCGTAATTTTTGTTTCATTTGGAAGGTAATCAAAGGCCGAATAGAATGTTGTTGAAAAAAAATTAAATTTGGGTCCTCGGACTAAGGCCGCTACTAGGGCCCTATGTGTATTTTACATATAACTCGAGCAAATTTCATCCGTTTTTCCTATTTTTTGTTTCATTTGGAAGGTAATCAAAGGCCGAATAGAATGTAGTTGAAAAAAAAAATTGGATCCTCGGACTGAGGCCGATACTAGGCCCTATGTGTATTTATACTCAATAAATTAAAATTTTAGGGCTATTTGAAATTTTTGTTTTATTTGAAAGGAACGTCGTACGGGGCTTCGTAATTGCGCTATGCGCAATTTCTAAGATGTACACATTACATAATAATTTTACTTTAACTACTTTAACCGGCGCAATAGGCTTACGGTCAAAGTAGGGTGACAGACGCACTAGGGTCACGTACGCAATAGATATACGGGTTTGTACGGGGCTCAGTCGCAGCAAACGCTCCGACTGTTCTGATGGCTCGTTTTGTAGAAGTGAGAGCCGATTTCGGCGGTGTACTAGATTCGTTTGCATATGTTGTTTTGTTTTCTTGGTTTTGTCTACGGATAGGTATAACCGTATTAAAAGAAGTTTTTGTTTCTGCGTTAAGAAATTGATATGTAAGAATCAATTTTCGCATGGGCAAGCAATAAAATAGAATCCAGTGCATGATGCTGGCGTGATTCCTTAATTCTGAAACAATTTTGAGATACCCGCAAACTCACTCGTGTGTTGTTGAGCAACTCGCCTTCGGCTCGGATATGTTAACTCTTTACTTGTCTCAACTAACAGTTACCGAAGCTTGTTGCTCAACAACACACTTGTGCGGTTGCTCTTATCTCAAAATTGCTCCCTAATGAATTATTTTCGCAGCATGCACTGTAACCTACTAATCTCGGCCGGAGATATATATTTTTTCCGGTCTCGATCAAGTGTGCATGTTTTGCTGTTGATATGACGTGATTTTTTTATTAATGCTGTTGTGATTTCGTCTCATTTCATTTTTCAAGTTTGTGACTCGTGATGAAAAGTTGAATGTTCATCACTTGTTACAAAGTGAATGTACTATTTAGTGTACCATTTGTGTGAGAATGTGAGAAAATATGACATATTTACGATACACATACATACACCTGAAGTAGTTACAAAATTCGTAAAAGGAAATGTTTTTGCAGGGACTTTTGCCACTACTTCAAAAAGATGATCTAACTGCCGTTTCTAAACGAATTTTCGCACTTATTTCAATAGTATTTTACATGATTTTGTTTTTCCTAGGGTCGAAAGTGGCTTGTTACACACCTAGGGAAAACAAGAAAATTGGTTTAGGTTTCAAAAGCATGTAAAATCCATTACAAAATTCGGGATAAAAGTTGAAAAGTCTCGTCTCGGCTTCGCCTCGGATCAACAAACTGCACATGAAAACTTTACTTTTCAACTTTTTATACCTTGTTATGTAAATAACTATTACTTGTTATTTGATTTTGACTTGTTGACCAAAGTCAATAACTTTTTAAAGAAAAAAATTGACGAGTGAAATCTGCGACCAGCCTTGGGCTGTAGCTCACACGAGCTTAATTTTTGTTGAAGTGATACGATAATGGTGATTATTAGTGGAATTATTTATGAAAGATTTAGACCGTTCTAGTAGTTCGTTTTCTGATTATGTTTCTGTGATCATCAAAATTAATTTTCATTTAAATTAATCAATAAATCAATAATCTGAATAAAACACAACATTCTCTAGTCAACGCGAAATGTGTCACAAAAATTTATTGAGACGCTTAGACAGTTAAGTGATCTGACCCACCGAACAGGTGGGACATAGTCAATAATAAAAGATAACGGTTGCAATAACAAGGGTTCTGCATTCAATTCTTTACTAATTAGCCGAAACTTAATTAATAAAGTTGTTACACAGAACTTTACAAAAGTAGAAAAAAGACTTTAATTAACTTTTTCATAATTTCACATATTTATGTCGATGAATGGATAAGGATACCTATCATTGAAAATTCAGGACAGCATACATCAATTGATGTCCTTCAATTAGTAATCCAATTACGTTTATCTGTTATAATGATGCTAATCTGATGTTTCGTGTCCTGTTCAATTAAATTTTGTTTATGGTGGATCAACAAACAGGCAAGTGAAGCCGCTGAAGAGAGAAGCTTACCATACTTTTAAATAGACTTGAAAAATAATTGAGAATGTCATTATTTTATTGATTTTTAGTGAGGTTGTGTAGACACAAGACGTTCACATAACTAATCCCAATAAAAACCTCGAAGAGAAACGTGTAACGTGTAACGCATGAGTTGTAACGTCTAAAATAATGGATATTACTCGAGGTGGCGCTTGCAGTATCCAAATGAGTGTTTAGAAAACTTCTGTCAGAAAAGACCGAATTATCACACATTTTCAGAATTTTTCCGAGAATTACATTTTCTTAACTTTAACGAAAGCATCCGAAGAAAAATTGAGAGTGACACAAAGAGCCATGGAACGGAGTATGCTTGGAATAACACTCAGAGACAGAATGACGAATCAATGGATTCGACAACAAACCAGGGTCGTTGATGTCATGGAAAGAATAGCATCTCTGAAATGGAGCTGGGCGGGACATATTGCAAGAAGGACAGACGAACGTTGGACCAAAAAGATCATGAACTGGCGACCATATAAAAGACGAGCTATAGGTAGACCACCAGAGAGATGGACAAACGGAATTAAGAATATTGCAGGTACAAACTGGCAGCAAATGGCAATGGATCGTACGAAATGGAAACAAGTTGGAAAGGCCTACATCCAGCAGTGGATAGAAACAGGCTGAAAAAGAAGAAGAAGAAGACATTTTTTGACATAAGATGATGAAATTTTGAGCATGGATGACTATGGGTTCATTGGAAGGTGTTACATTTTTCGGGTTTTGAAGCATCCAATTAGCTCAGGCGTCACACTAAATTTTGCCTTGTCCAAAATTCGGACATTTCGGACAATTTTATAAAAATTTCGGACATTTCCTGCAAATATTTCGGACAATTTTAAACAAATCGTAAAAGAAAAAGTCTGTAAGTCCATTCCACCAACAAACAATAAGGTTTTATATGATCAGGCACGGTGAGCTTGAAAAAACTTTTATTCGACCTCGCGTGCACATGAAATGTTTCAACGGAAATACTCTCAAGGCATCTCCTGATGTCGGAATGACTATCCGGAAAATCATTGGATGGGAAAATTTTGAGTTAGAGTGGTATAGGTGGGTTTTCAGGTACCCTCTAACAGAAATCGCTGCAGGACTAATCCTAAATGGACTTTAAATAATGTAACATCATTGAAATTGGAATCAACAATATCTCAGCTTTCAATAGATACCATATACGCCATGTTCCGTACCACCTGAGTACGATCAATGATGTACTTAACTCGTTAAAATACTTTTCTACCGTTTTTTTTAAATTATTTATGAAATAATACTCTAGGCTGGGTCGATTTTAACTTTTTTTTTTAACCAGACCGAATTCCTACCCACAGCAATTCACCATTTGAAAACATTTACGATTGCACAAACAATTTTTTTTTCAAACGTCAATATAAGCTTGCACCGGCGATTTTTGTGAAAATGTTCGAGTTTCCGTACATGCCTCCAGAACGGAGTCTGCCAAAAAAAAACTAGGAATTCTATCTGGCTAAAAAAAAGAGTTAAAACCGACCCAGGTATTATTTCATGAATAATTTAAAAAAAAGCGGTAGAAAAGTACTTCAACGAGTTAAGTACATCATTGATCGTACTCAGGTGGTACGGAACATGGCGTATATGGTATCTATTGAAAGTTAATATATTGTCGATTCCAATTTCATTGATGTTACATGATTTAAAGTCCATTTAGTATTAGTCATGTAGCGATTTCTGTTCGAGGGTACCTGAAAACCCATCTATACCCCTCTAACTCAAAATTTTCCCATCCAATGTTTTTCCGGATAGTCATTTCCGACATCAGGGGATGCCCCTGAGAGTATTTCCGTTGAAACATTTCATGTGCACGAGAGGTCGAATAAAAGTTTGTTCAAGCTCACCGTGCAGGTTATACGTAAGTTGAAGTTCTTAAAACTAGAGATCAGAAAACTGAATAGAGATCCTGAAATATTCACGAATAAATAGAACCAGATTTAAAACGGGACGGGTTTATTTCTAATTCCCTTAGGTATAGTTTCCACTCCTCAAATTTTATACGAACATTACACTTGATACGCTGACCTCTCAAACATCAGTCGTATGTATTTTATGGAAGCAATAATAGGGGAGATTGCTATTTTCACTTATCGCTATAAGTTAAAACGTAAAACTTGAAAATTAAAAGTTGACTCTCCATATACTTTGTATGGAGTGGAGATATTACTTATAATTTCTGATTTCTACGTCAACTTAAAACGATAAGTGAAAATCGCAATCTACCTAATGATCACGATGAAGGTTGAAATTTTGATTCCAGATGTTCGATGCGCCGCAGACTTTGTAATTGGTTTGAATTTTCCAGTAAATCTGTTGGAATTTATGTATACTTTCCTACTTTTGCATCAAAAATTAGAAAGCATCCTCGCTTCTATTGATGTAATTGAAATTGTTCAGTGTTGCCCATACTGAATAAATGCTTTAAAAAGATATTGGAGTCAGCCAATATGTGATGCAGGGGAGTTAAAGCTTCTTATTGAAATATTCGATTAGATAAAAGCTTAGGGAGTCCCTAATAGGGACAAAGTATTGGTAGAATCAAACTACAATTAAAAACATAGCTAACGCTGACCCGTACGAAACACCTATTCGTATCAAAAGCCTTTAATGTGAAACTCTTCATTTCTCTTACTTCATTTTCTTCTCTGCTGAAAAACTATTCTTCCTTTTAAATCACTTACATTATCCACTCTTTGCCTTGTTATCATATACAATTAAATTGCCGGAGGCAATATAGACAGCCCCGTACGAAGTCAAATTTCATAAATTCCTATTTAAACAGCTATATACCGCTATATTTACCTATATTTCACTGTAAATAAACATTTCACAGAGGAATATGCTATTATATAGCTCTATATGCCTGTATATAGCTCAATATAGCCGTATATAGGTATATATAGATGTCCATATATGGAATCCCTGAAACCCCTCACACTTAACACATTATTTCCATGTTAACAGAAACTCTCTAAGCATCATTTTTCCCACTTTATATCACTTTTAATAAAATCCAATGTGGCCGCCGGCAGCCATTTTGTTAGGAGACCGGAAATAGTACCGACGCTTTACATTCGTTAATACCTTTCAAACAAAAAAAAATTCATGAAATTCGGTCAAAATTTACTCGAGACATTGACAAAATACTCCACGTTCACTGTACGGCCGAGTAGCCAGATAAGAGCTCACTCCAAGAGACCTAGCTCACGCTCCGGAGAACATAATTTCATAAACATTTTTTTTTTCCTGATTGGTACGGTCAATACCTATCTAATAAAGCTAAAACGAACGAAATATGTTCAAATTTGTGCCGACCTACAAGCAAAAACTGCTTGCCGCCCTGTGCCTGTTTCACACCAAGTCGGTCATCCGATTTCCATAAACTTTTTTTTTGTCGATCGGTATTGTAAATATCTTTCATTCGATGTATCATTTACGAGTATAGCGTTTAAATGTCCGGAGATATCTTCGAAAAACCGTAAAGCACTTATTGGGCCCCAGCTCAGGAGGGGTCTATCCAAAATCACTCATCTTCGAACTTAGCCTGTCTTTTGACATTACCAAACGGGGAAAAAAAGAATTTTCAAAATCGGATGCGTTTTTCTCAAGTTATCGTGCAGACAGATAGACAGACGGACGGACGGACGGACGGACATTTTTTTTCTTGCTGATTTGGCATCTCTGGACAACCACAATAGGTTTCCCCTTACTCAGGGAGTCCAATTCGACGTGTTACAAACGTATGCGTAAACCTATAAGACCCCAGTACTTCGTACGGGTCTAAATACTATGAAGAGCGCCGCAGGCGATTTTTTTTATGTAGAGGCTTTTATAAGTTTCAATATTTAATTCTGATCAAATCTTAAAGAAAATTTCGGACATTTCGGACAATTTCGGACAAGTGTGTAAAATTTCGGACATTTAGGACATTTCGGACAAGTGGGCCGCCTGAATTAGCTGCACATTGAGGGCGGAAATCATCTGAGACCGGTTTTTGGGTGCTTGGGCTCGAGACCTATCCAGGTATGTATAGAATACCCTTCGGGAAGATAGTCAAGATTTTGATAGATTGAAATTCAAAAGAATCCCTCTATTTCTCCCTCTAAATTTCTCAAAAATATATTTGTACACAGTGTTCCCACTGGAGATTGTAAAGTGACGACACATAAAATAATAAGAAATTCAGTTTAAACATAAGAAAAAAGACGATTGTTCATCGGCATGAGGTTGAATTATATATAGGTCACCTTATGATATTATTTTCGGTCATAATCCTATAGCATTGGTCCCACATTTTTCCAATAGTTCTTATGGTTTTTTGGGATCAACTTTATTTCCTTTCTTCCGATATACTGAAAGTAGTAAAACCTTTTTATATTCTTGCCACAAGAACGATATTTTTATATGGCAAAGTGAAGCTCGTGAAGAGATAACGAAAAATTATTTACATGATCCAACATATTGAGATCGCGAATCTCTTAAATGTACGTAAATATTTAAATTTCAATCATGCAAATGTAGAAAATATTTTTGTGTCGCAAAATTATTATAATTAGATTTTACTTCAATTTAGTCGACAGTAATTTAACAAACTCAAACTTTTGACTTCGCGTAAAGCACAGCCAACAGCCAACAAATTTATATTTTAGCATATCCTACATAAATATAGTAGTGCCAAATATATACCAAATACAAACAGCGCCGAAGGTTATATTTATATATTATACCAATCGTAACACTAATTAACGTAGAAGTCTGCTGTTTGTGTTTTTGAATGGTTGAAAGAAAAGACTGTCATCACTGTACCGTAGATGTATTTAAATGGGCGAAGATTTTTTAGCCCCGTACGAAGTACAAAGGGGCTTATAGGATTACGATGCCGTGTGTAATTGATGGAATTCGAAGCAGACGGTAAGGGCAAAGTGTTTGCCTATGTTCATAGATGACGAATCCGCAATAAAAATTTTGTCTGTCCGTCTGTCCGTCTGTCCTTCTGTCCGTCTCTCCGTCTGTCCGTCACGTCGATATCTTGAGTAAATCAAATCCGATTTCAAAAAAAAAAAATTCCCTGAAAGATAGTCAAAATAGTGAGGCTAAGTTCGAAGATGGGCATATTTGGGTCGGCCCTTCGTGAGTTAGGGCCGCCTAAGTGCTTTAAGGTCTTTTGGGGATATTTACGGCAAAAAAACATTGGAAATGTAAATGAAACGGCAAAAGATAGGTAATGTTGATACCGATCCAGGAAAAAAAAGTTTATTAAAATCGGGTGAATGGCTCGTGAGTTAGGGCCCTAGAAGTGAAAGGCTACTCGGCCCTAAGTGTATTTTGCATATAACTCGAGTAAATTTCATCCTTTTTTCGTGATTAGCCCCGTACGAAGTACGAAGGGGCTTATAGGATTACGATGCCGTGTGTAATTGATGGAATTCGAAGCAGACGGTAAGGGCAAAGTGTTTGCCTATGTTCATAGATGACGAATCCGCAATAAAAATTTGGGCCGTCTGTCCGTCTGTCCGTCTGTCCGTCACGTCGATATCTTGAGTAAATCAAATCCGATTTCAAAAATTTTTTTTTCCCTGAAAGATAGTCAAAATAGTGAGGCTAAGTTCGAAGATGGGCATATTCGGGTCGGCCCTTCGTGAGTTAGGGCCACCTAAGTGATTTAAGGTCTTTTGGTGATATTTATGGCAAAATAAACGATGGAAATGTAAATGCCACGGCAAATGATAGGTATTGTCAATATCAATCCAGGAAAAAAAAGTTTTTTTAAATCGGGTGTGTGGACCGTGAGTTAGGGCCTTAGAAGTGAAAATCTACTAGGGCCCTATGTGTATTTTACATAGAACTCAAGTAAATTTCATTCGTTTTTCGTAATTTTTGTGTCATTTGGAAGGTAATCAAAGGCCGAATAGAATGTTGTTGAAAAAAAAAATTAAATTTGGGTCCTCGTGTGATGACCCTGTGTCATCACACCAAATTGCTTAAATAGCAATCTCAAAGAGGTTCGGTTTGCAGAATTGCACACGCAGTTCCAAATGGGAACAGTATTTAGTCAATTCATACGCGGAAACTCAAATAATTGGGAACAGTATTTTGTTGTTTCACACGCGGAAACCCAATAGCTACTAGCCATTGTCATTGGCAGAGTCATTGTGTGCAAAGAAAAGTTCTAAGTTTTATATACAAAGAAGAATCCAATTTTTACGTTCAAAGAAGAATTACATTATAAGTTTTATGTCCAAAAAATAAGGGTTAGTTCAATAAATATTTTGTCATCCGTGAAAAGCATTGTGTGTTTGGTTTAGTAAAGTTGCTGGTGATATTGCTATATTGGTGAGAGAGAGCGAGTAGCCATAGCGACCAGAGAATTCTGTGACCCTAGAACCCGGGTTATCACACTCGGACTACACGGAAAACTCATATATGCACCCCAGACGAAGAAATCGGGAACAGCTTCACGATTATAGAACATTAGTTGTGTGCTGCATATTGATCTGAGGATCATACAATGCCCGCCTAATGAATATTGTTGTTGTGTGCTGGATATTATTTTTCAGCGTGCAGGTCTTAGCTGTATTTTCAATTTTTTTCAATTCAATAAACAACCTAATTTATCGTTTAATAGAAGAAATTGATTTAATTAACTTTATCAATTTTATTTGCGTTAGCAAAAAAAAAAAACAAAAAAACTTTTTCAAAATTTTTTTTTAATTTTCAATTTTATTATTATTATTTGTTATTAACCGTAGATTTATATTTAAATTCATCATATTAAATTGCTAACGGAATTTTTTTTTTGCTTACGTTTTTTCCGGTCACCCACCCAAGTACGGACCGCGACCATCGATGCTTAACCTCAGTTTCTGACTGCCAACGACTTTACCACTGCTGCTATACTGCTTGCATATAGTGGCAGTCTTATTTCGAACCGTTGTTACTTTGCTTTATGCAGCACACAGGCATATTTATACCTGCATGCTGAATATTGACTAAATGAATAAAGTCGTCCGTATTTAGAATGGGTTATGCAACAACATTTAATTGAATTTATTTTCTATGAAATGTAGTACTTCTCCCCACTAAGCAATGTTATCGGATATTATTATTTTAATTCTGAGCCTGGTTCTGAATTAGAGGTTTTTTCAATCGTTCTACAAAAAAACTGTTCACATTAATAGTTAGCATCTATTACGCGAATTAATAAATTAAGATTGGCTCACCTAGTTTGTGTATATTACGTAGGTGGAAGCACGGGTTTCAGGGGGTTTCGAACATTTAGTTTTTTCATGTTGCAGATATTGCAGTGTCAAATTCTGTCCAAGATGTGACATATTTGCAAGGTATTGGCCTTTTTCACAAAGTATAATCAGCATAACCTTCGTAAAAAGAATCTTGAATCTGACAAGAGCACGTGTGCGAACGTGTAAAAAACAAATGTTCAAAACCCCCTGCTGAACCGTGGCGATCCTCTTGTCAAACGGACAGTACATAAACAAATTCCATCATTTATTGCTGAATAGATCATTGTCAATGTCGTTTGAGCTGTCAAATAAGTTGTCAATTTCACAAAGCTAACCGCAAATCGAACAAAAAAAGTGTTGGATGGTGAGACGCCACATAAATTTTCATACATTTCAAGCGGCGGCTTTGTGAACGAAACATCTTTTGAGGTTAGCTTTGTGAAATTGACAACTCATTTGACACATTTTGAGAGAAGATACCGCTATTTGACACTGATCTATACCACCAACTATTTCTGTTAACATTTCAAAAGCCTTTAACACCGATAATGGATTTAAAAGTTCGTTCGTCAAAATTTCTATTGAAATACATAAATGTAACATTATCATTGCATATTAATTCGGTAAAAATAGAAATAACTTTAAATGAAGGAATAAAATTAGATTTGATAATCATCTTTATGCGTATGTTCTTGAGATCTTCCTTTTATTTCATTAAAACAATAAATTTATTGTTGCATAGTCCATTCTAAATACAGACGACTTTATTCATTTAGTCAATATTCAGCATGCAGGTATAGTTCGATAGTACCATTTAGTCAATATTCGGCATGCAGGTAAAGTTAAGTAATACATCCCACAACTAATTTGAAGATATAATTCAGCACACAGCAAATATATACCTGGGAACCTCACAATATTCCTACGAGCTGAATAATATTGTTGCCGGAACTATATTTTGAAAATATTCATATTACATGTTTATTGTAATACAACACACGGGAACATTATTCTTCTTCTTCTTCTTCTTCTTTTTCAGCCTGTTTCTATCCACTGCTGGATGTAGGCCTCTCCAACTTCTTTCCATTTCGTACGATCCATTGCCATTTGCTGCCAGTTTGTACCTGCAATATTCTTAATTCCGTTTGTCCATCTCTCTGGTGGTCTACCTATAGCTCGTCTTTTATATGGTCGCCAGTTCATGATCTTTTTGGTCCAACGTTCGTCTGTCCTTCTTGCAATATGTCCCGCCCAGCTCCATTTCAGAGATGCTATTCTTTCCATGACATCAACGACCCTGGTTTGTTGTCGAATCCATTGATTCGTCATTCTGTCTCTGAGTGTTATTCCAAGCATACTCCGTTCCATGGCTCTTTGTGTCACTCTCAATTTATCTTCGGATGCTTTCGTTAAAGTTAACGTTTCCGCTCCATAAGTGAGCACTGGAAGGACACAAGTGTCGAAAACTTTGCGTTTCAGACTATTATTCATTTTGCTTTTGAAAATTAGTCTGAGTTTTCCGAACGCTGCCCATGCAAGACCAATCCTACGTCTTATTTCTGCAGTTTGGTTGTCCAGACCTAACTTCAGTTTATGTCCTAGATATACATAGCTGTCGACTCGTTCAACGACAGTGTCACCAATTTTGATTTCTCTATCGTCCCCGATGTTGGTCATGACTTTTGTTTTCGATAATCTAGGTCAGGCTCAGCTTATGCTACAACAGTTAAGTGAAGAGGCGAGCAAAGTTGGCCTCAAGATGAACATTATTCAGTCTGCAGCAAATATATGCAGCACACAACAAATGTCGAATTTGGCGAATTTTCCGTGTAAGGCCGCTACTAGGGCCCTATGCGTATTCTACATACAACTCGAGTAAATTTCATCCGTTTTTCGTAATTTTTGTTTCATTTGAAAGATAATCGAACACCGAATAGAATGTTGTTGAAAAAAAAATTAAATTTGGGTTCTCGGACTAAGGCCGCTACTAGGGCCCTATGCGTATTTTACATATAACTCGAGCAAATTTCATCCGTTTTTCGTAATTTTTGTTTCATTTGGAAGGTAATCAAAGGCCGAATAGAATGTTGTTAAAAAAAAATTAAATTTGGGTCCTTGGACTAAGGCCACTACTAGGGCCCTATGTGTATTTTACATTGAACTCGAGTAAATTTCATTCGTTTTTCGTAATTTGTGTGTCATTTGGAAGGTAATCAAAGGCCGAATAGAATGTTGTTGAAAAAAAAATTAAATTTGGGTCCTCGGACTAAGGCCGCTACTACGGCCCTATGCGTATTCTACATACAACTCGAGTAAATTTCATCCGTTTTTCGTAATTTTTGTTTCATTTGAAAGATAATCGAACATTGAATAGAATGTTGTTGAAAAAAAAATTAAATTTGGGTCCTTGGACTAAGGCCGCTACTAGGGCCCTATGTGTATTTTACTCGAGCAAATTTCATCCGTTTTTCGGATGGCCGAATAGAATGTTGTTGAAAAAAAATTAAATTTGGGTCCTCGGACTAAGGCCGCTACTAGGGCCCTATGTGTATTTTACATATAACTCGAGCAAATTTCATCCGTTTTCCGTATTTTTTGTTTCATTTGGAAGGTAATCAAAGGCCGAATAGAATGTAGTTGAAAAAAAAAAATTGGATCCTCGGACTGAGGCCGATACTAGGCCCTATGTGTATTTATACTCAATAAATTAAGATTTTAGGGCTATTTGAAATTTTTGTTTTATTTGAAAGGAACGTCGTACGGGGCTTCGTAATTGCGCTATGCGCAATTTCTAAGATGTACACATTACATAATAATTTTACTTTAACTACTTTAACCGGCGCATAGGCTTACGGTCAAAGTAGGGTGACAGACGCACTAGGGTCACGTACGCAATAGATATACGGGTTTGTACGGGGCTCAGTCGCAGCAAACGCTCCGACTGTTCTGATGGCTCGTTTTTGTTTCATTTGAAAGGTAATCGAAGCCCGAATATAATGTGGCGAAGAACGTTTTAAATTTGGGTCCTTGGACTGAGGCCGCTCCTCGGCCCTAAGTGTATTTTGCATATAAATCGAGTAAATCTCATCCAATTTTGCTAGTTTTTGTCTAATACGAAAGGTAATTGAATACCGAATAGAATGTGGTGAGAAAAATGTTTGAAATTTGGGTCCTTGGACTGAGGCCGCTCCTCGGCCCTAAGTGTATTTTGCATATAAATCGAGTAAATCTCATCCAATTTTGATAATTTTTGTCTTATATGAAAGGTAATTGAATACCGAATAGAATGTGGTGAGAAAAATGTTTGAAAATTAGGTCCTTGGACTGAGGCCGCTCCTCGGCCCTAAGTGAGTAAATTTGATCCGATTTTCCTAATTTTTGTTTCATTTGAAAAGTAATCGAACGAGGAATAGAATGTTGTTGAGAAAAAAAATTAAATTTTGGTCCTTGGACTAAGGCCGCTACTCGGCCCTAAGTGTATTTTGCATATAACTCGAGTAAATTTCATCCGTTTTTCCTAATTTTAAAATTTTAAAAGGTAATTGAACATCGAATAGAATGTTGTTGAAAAAAAATTTAAAATTTGGGTCCTTGGACTAAGGCCTCTCCACGGCCCTAAGTGTGTTTTGCATATAACTCGAGTAAATTTGATCCGATTTTCCTAAATTTTGTTTCATTTGAAAGGTAATCGAACACCAAATAGAATGTTGTTGGAAAAAAAAAATTAAATTCGGGTCCTTGGACTAAGTCCGCTACACGGCCCTAAGTGTATTTTGCATATATCTCGAGTAAATTTCGTCCGATTTTCCTAATTTTTGTTTCATTCGGAAGGTAATCGAAGGCCGAATATAATGATGTTAAAAAAAAAAATGGGTCGTTGGACTAAGGCCGTAACTAGGCCTTAGGCCTCTCAATAAATTAAAATTTTAGGTCAACTTGAAATTTGTGTTACATTTGAAAGGAACGTCGTACGGGGCTTCGTAATTGCGCTATGCGCAATTTGTAAGATGTACACATTTCATAATAATTTGACTTCAACTAGGGTGACAGACGCACTAGGGTCACGTACGCAATAGATGTACGGGTTCGTACGGGGCTGAGTCGCAGCAAACGCTCCGACTGTTCTGACGGCTCGGTTTTTTTTTAAATTGATCCATTCTAACCCGTTTTCTCCGATTTAAAGTCTTAAATGACCAGCGACATCTAGTTATTTCTTTCGTCAGTAGTAAGAGAGTAAAGTAGTAAGAGATATATGACACAGATGTCACTATCGTTTGACAACATGTCCTAACCACAAAAATGTACACATCGTTTAGAATGTTTACTTTGCAAAATGAATGTTTTAGTGCAGCTAAAAGAAAACCAAATTTACTGTGGACTGAAATATTTAAATTGCAAAATATCTCTGCCTCAAACATAGCTTTTATGTCTCTATTATTCATTCGGGCGGGAATAAAACATTCGAAGCATAGGAACATTGTCAATTTCAAGCCGTTTTATTGTTTAAAAAAGATGAAAATTGTACAAAATCAAGCAACCGTGTGGTAGGTCATGAAGCATGCAATGCACAAACCTACGTTACATTTCGAGCATTCTTGTCTGATTGTAGATTTGCAATTTGTTCCACAGCGACGTTGCTTGTTGTTTGCAGTTTTTCGTGGAAAATGGTCAATTTTGTCCAGACGAAACGCATCAGACACATGTTTTTTTCTACCGACCTCCTTTCGTGGATTATTATGAGCATTGAAGTAAGACTTCACAAGACTTCTCCGAAAACGCAGCTTTGTCAACTTTGGATTAGCCTGTCTCGCTAATATCCATCCGTTTTGTACGGAAGCGTCGAGCATCCATGTGAACATCGACCACCACCATTTTTTGCCACGAATCGAGATGCGATAGTTGTTTATATTTTGATCTGTGCGATCAGTTCCGCCCATGTTGCGGTTGTATTTGTGGATGGCATGTGGAATCGGAACATCAATGCGCTTTCTCTCGTTTTTGCACCATGGTTTGACCGTCGTTTCTGGATTGGATGCGTAGCACGTAGAGGCAACAGTCACTGCTGAGTTATCTCTCCAACGGTTCAGAAAGATTTTATTATTCAAATGATGGGCAGTCGCTACCTCGGAATAGCCTCGTTGCTGTTTTTTGAATTTCTTGACGTCCATGAGAGGGCAATCCTTACCAACGCGATCATCTCTTATTGTGCCAGTGCAGTTGTATCCCCGATTCTTCAATTCTGACAGCATTGGAATGGACGTAAAATAATTGTCGCAGTAGAAGTGGTACGGGTATTCGGATTTGCTGAGCGGATACGAATCCAATATGTGTAACAGAGATGAGGAGCTTTTTCCGAACTGTTCCTCCACTTCCTCATCGGCTTGAAATGTTTTTCCTTGATATGGATTGAAAGCAATCAGGTAACCAGATGGTGTGTTCTGGCAAAAGATTTTGTAGCCGAATCGAATCGACTTGTCTCTGATTGCCTGTTTGCATCCATGGTTGCCAAAATATTCTACCATCGCTTCGTCGTGCGAAATGGCTTCATCCGTCGGTATGAAATTTTGCATAAACTTCTTTTGGAGATGCGATATGAGCGGACGAAGCTTAGCAAATTTATCGCTTTGGTCCAAGTTCGTATTCGACAGGAAATGCAACGATCTCATTATTTGGTCAAAACGATCTCGCCGCATGGTCTGTGCTACAGCTTCATTGCCAAGATCTTTGTCACAGCTCCAATACATCGGTTTTCCGGGCAACGAATTGTAACCAGACAAAATTAATATTCCGAAAAATGCGCGCAGCTCAGGTTTAGTCAATTTTATATCTGGCAAGTTTTGAGATAAGCAATACTCGCTGCTGGCGAGCATTATCAGTTCGACAATTGCGTCGTCAAAAAACAGTTCAAAGTACTCTGCACTCATGTTTTTGGAAGAGTTGCTTTTAGGTGGAAAAGTATGTGGAGGTATAGCATCATCCACACTCTCACCGCCAATGGTCCATTTGATTTTGTTTTTAAATTTTGTTGTTTTCACACTCACCGGAGCATTTTTGTGCTTGTTATCACGACTATCGGTCTTCCGCTTACTTCTTCCGATTTGCTCAGCAATTTTTCGCTTTTTCGGCGCAGTCAGCACTTTTTACATTCGATTTGATCAGCAGCCGTAATAGTCTGCGAATTTCCATCAACAACACGTTTTGCCGTTTTCGTCACAATCCGGGAAGTCGCACGCTTCTTGTTGACACCAGCACATTTTGCCGTTTTCGTTACAATCCGAGACGTCTCATGCTTCTTGTTGACACCATCAACACATTTTTCCGTTTTCTTTACAATCCGGGTCGTCTCATCCTTCTTGTTGACACCATCAACACATTTTGCCGTATTCGTTACAATCCGTGAGATCTCGAACTTCTTGTTGACATCATCAACACATTTCGCCATTTTCTTTACAATCCGGGATGTCTCACGCTTCTTGTTGATATCATCAACACATTTCGCCGTTTTCTTTACAATCCGGGAAGTCTCATGCTTCTTGTTGACACCATCAACACATTTCGCCGTTTTCTTTACAATCCGGGAAGTCTCACGCATCTTGTTGACATCATCAACACATTTCGCCGTTTTCTTTACAATCCGGGAAGTCTCACGCATCTTGTTGACATCATCAACACATTTCGCCGTTTTCTTTACAATCCGGGAAGTCTCACGCTTCTTGTTGACATCATCAACAATTTGTAACTTTTTATTTTCAATCCGTGGCTTGTTATTGTTGGTCGACGATTTTTCGATTCCGCCATTTTTCTAATTGGAATAATTTTATACGATTGTTGTAAGGATGGGGGTGAACTGGATGTTTTAATTATTGACAATAAATGTTTATAACGTTTCACAGATGAAGTCTTTACTAACGTATCGGTTTTACATTTTGAAGCAGCCATTCCAGTTTTATGTAAAAAAAATCTTTTGAAAATGCATTGATGTAACCACACTTGTGACGATTGTGATTGTTGTGATTATATTGATTTAATACATATAAAAAGCGAAGGGTGGCGCTCATGTAACGCGCAATTTTTTTGAAACTAGTGTCGTCGTATGACGACAAACGGTGAAAACTGGTTCCTGATCTGTATAAATTTCATATTGAATAGGTGAGGTGCATGGGCATATTGTTGTTTTTTTTTGTATTCATTAAAACCTTTTTTCATGCTTCGGGGGCAATTTTTCGAATTTTCGCGGGTTTCCGGCCCTCTGCATGAAAACTTACATGTGCACCTGTTTGGGACGGTTGATTTAAGGCACTTTCGCTTGTAAGCCTCACTTCGTTCGGCCTACAATCCGCGAAATTGCCTAAAATCAATCGTCCAAAACAGGTACACAAATAACCATTTTATGCCAAATACTGCCAAATACCCTCAAAGGGTGACCGAAAGTAAAAAAATTCTGGCCTTGGGCCGAAAGTAAATGTCACTGTCATCATTTTACTTTCGCCCAGTGGGCTTGTGTTCAGTTGTTCAGTTGTTGCTATTTCAGTTGTTTGATGCACAAAACGTACTTCGACATGAAATGGATTTTTTTTAGCGCAAGTCCTAATTTTCCATACTCGCTTTGCTTAATATGTATTATTTTTTATGTACACTGTGGCATATTTCAGCAAATTTTTCAGTGTATAAACAATTAAACCTTCAAACGAAGCCATAACGAATTATACATTGCCACATATAATGCCAGAACATTGTCGTCAAGACAAAAAATGCAAGAAATGGAAGAAGAGCTAGAAAAGATAAAATGGGATGTTGTGGGAGTGAGCGAAGTGAGAAAACCTGGAGAGGAATGCCTGAAATTACAATCAGGGCATACATTCTTCTACCGAGGAAGTGACAGTCAGATGCTGATGCACGGTGTTGGATTGTTCATAAACAAGCGGTGGTCGGATCGCATAATTCACACGAAAAGCATATCCGATCGAGTGATATACGTAAGCCTGAAGATAAATAACAGATACAGTGTCAAATTAATTCAGGTTTACGCACCCACGTCCACTCATGATGACGAAGAAGTAGAAAGATTCTATGAAGATGTCGAGAAAGCTCTGGACGAAAACCCTTCACATTACCAATATCTAATCGGTGATTTCAATGCGAAGCTGGGAAAACGAGAAGAAGACTCCGAAGTTTCTGTTGGTAGTTTTAGCAACGACCAAAGAAATGAGCGTGGAAATACTTTACTCAACTTCTTACAGCAACACAATTTGTACGCAATGAATTCATTTTTTGCAGGAAAGCCTCAACGGAAATGGACTTGGGCTTGTGCAGATGGTGTAACGAAAAATGAGATCGATTACATCATAACTGGCTGTAAGTCAACCGTTAAGAACGTTACGGTCCTAAACAATTTTTCAACCGGTAGTGATCACCGAATGGTTCGTGCAAGAGTCACGTTAAATACCAGATTTCAAAGATCACAACTAGTTCAGAAAAGTGAAAGGATTGACGTACAACGGCTTTACACACAAAATGAAGAATTTGCTACGAAAATGACTGCCGAATTAGATAACGTCAACAATCAATGTGAAACATTGGACGAATTGAATACCAAAATCGTCGATACAATAATGGGTTTCATGAAATCCAAATGCAAATCCGTCCAAGGGAAAGAATCAAAACTCAGCAGAGAAACATTAGACCTGATCGCAAGCAGAGCAGAGTTGGTAAAAAACGGAGGACGAGATTCGGTGGAATACCGGAACCTGTCTAAAAGTATCAACAAAGCAAGGAGATCAGATGAAAGAAAATATAATGTCCAATTGGCTCAAAACATAATTGAAGCTAACTGCAATATGAAAGTCCTACGGAGAAAAATGACAAACGCCAAAATAGAAATCTTCAAATTACGAGACAAAACAGGAACGATCCAAACGGATCGAAATGCGATATTAAACATTGCAACAGAATTTTATGAGAATTTGTTTTCTTCAGCAAGACAGAGTCCAACGGAAGAAACCGAAGATAGACCAATAATAAGAAACGTGGGATCGGAGGATATGCCCGACATAACTGTTGATGAAGTCAAAGCTGCAGTAGCCGAGATGAAAAACAAAAAGTCTCCCGGAGAAGATGGTGTTCCAGTGGAAGCCATTAAACTAGGTGGAGACTCATTATTAAAGGCAATCACGGCCTTGTTTAATCAATGTCTCCAATGGGAAGAAGTACCAGAAGCCTGGGAAAATGCGGTAATTACATTGCTGCATAAAAAAGGAGACATAACAAAGCTGGAAAATTACCGACCCATAAGCCTATTGTCAACACTCTACAAGTTGTTTATGAAAATCATTACGAAGAGGAACACTAACAAGTTCGACTTCTACCAACCTGTTGAACAAGCTGCTTTCAGATCTGGTTTCAGCACAAACGACCATTTGCAGGTGATGAGAACGCTTATTGAGAAGTGTCGTGAATACAACATCGACATAGTCTTGCTATTCATAGACTTCGAAAAAGCTTTCGATTCAGTGGAAACATGGTCGATATTGGACGCATTAGACGAATGTAGAGTAGACTCAAGGTACTCCAACACAATTCGATATGTGTACAAAAATGCTACTTCATGTATAAAACTTCATAAGAGCACGGAGAAATTCAGAATTGGCCGAGGTGTAAGGCAGGGTGACACCATTTCACCGAAATTATTCACGGCGATTCTGCAGAGTATTTTTAGGAAGTTAAACTGGAGTAAAATGGGAATAAAGATAAATGGAGAGTACCTGAGCAATCTCCGCTTCGCTGATGACATTGTACCGATAGCAGCGAATCTAGGTCAGGCTCAGCTTATGCTACAACAGTTAAGTGAAGAGGCGAGCAAAGTTGGCCTCAAGATGAACTTATCGAAAACAAAAGTCATGACCAACATCGGGGACGATAGAGAAATCAAAATTGGTGACACTGTCATTGAACGAGTCGACAGCTATGTATATCTAGGACATAAACTGAAGTTAGGTCTGGACAACCAAACTGCAGAAATAAGACGTAGGATTGGTCTTGCATGGGCAGCGTTCGGAAAACTCAGACTAATTTTCAAAAGCAAAATGAATAATAGTCTGAAACGCAAAGTTTTCGACACTTGTGTCCTTCCAGTGCTCACTTATGGAGCGGAAACGTTAACTTTAACAAAAGCATCCGAAGATAAATTGAGAGTGACACAAAGAGCCATGGAACGGAGTATGCTCGGAATAACACTCAGAGACAGAATGACGAATAAATGGATTCGACAACAAACCAGGGTCGTTGATGTCATGGAAAGAATAGCATCTCTGAAATGGAGCTGGGCGGGACATATTGCAAGAAGGACAGACGAACGTTGGACCAAAAAGATCATGAACTGGCGACCATATAAAAGACGAGCTATAGGTAGACCACCAGAGAGATGGACAAACGGAATTAAGAATATTGCAGGTACAAACTGGCAGCAAATGGCAATGGATCGTACGAAATGGAAAGAAGTTGGAGAGGCCTACATCCAGCAGTGGATAGAAACAGGCTGAAAAAGAAGAAGAAGAAGAAGAAGAAACAATTAAATTTTGTGTTTTGTTCAAAAGAATTTGGGCCGCGTAACAACCTAAGATGAAAATTTAAAATATTTGGTCTACTTACAGGTGATTTTTTTATAGAGATAATTCTAACAGACAGGTATGTACGAAAAAATGATTGGAAATAAACCTGTCTGTCAGAATTATCTCCACATATAAAAATGTTACGTTAGGTTAGTCATAAAAAAGTAATCATACGAGACAAAATATGAAGCAAGTCCTAAATAAGGACGTAAGTTATTTTGTATCAATCATACCTGGTACTAAACGTGACGAATCGATTTGATTTTGCAAAATTGCTATTCCAGGAACTATAATCGATGGCAGTGTTCGTGAACGTAACAGTGGTGGTGGACCTTTTCGATCTCCAGCACTTGTATTCGCTGCTAAAGCGGCAGCTTGTTGCGCAGCTCTGTAAAATGAGTTGGGAATTAATTATTTTTGGTGGATTTGTGATTTACCGTAAGACCACTTATAATATTAAAAGTTGTTTTTGGTTACTAAAACACCTTTAATTTGGTCTTACAAAGTTTTTTATTAGCATAGGATGCATTTCGGCTTTTTAATTAATGTTTATTGTACATTTGCTTTTTGCTACACTTATTTCATTCCAGTGGTTACTTATGTCCATCCCTCCCAGCTAACAATTTTGAATATGCTAATGGCACCGGGTGCCAATAGTCTCTATTATTCTGTGGCTATTGGCACCGAGTAGCGATAGTGCCTTTATAATATTGTAGCTAATGACATCGGATGCCAATAGTCAGGTCAGAGGTTTCAGGCATACCCGAAAACTTGCACCGGTCGACCTGAAACCTGACCTAATTTACCTGACCTGACTAGCAATTTCAGTTTTAGGTCAACGCAGGTCGGGTCAAAATTTTTAGAATCAGGTTCAGGTACAGACAGGTTTCAGGTAATTTAAGGTCAGTTTCTTGTAAACCTGACCTATTCCGATCCTTAGCTTCATTTAATATCGAAGTGAATTATGGTAGGACAAATTGAGGATATTTAATTAGGTTGTAGTTACTAAAATGTAGCGTTTCCCAATTTAGTACGTCTCTACTGCGCCTGAAGTAAAGTAGGATAAATTCTAAAATTTGGTCGACATTAAGGACCAATTTTGAATTTTGGATTAGCTAGAACCAGGCATCCCCAATAACGTTATTATTACCCGAAATGATTTCTGTTACTCGAATAACGTTATTCGGAAAACGAAATGAACTCGGTTACTCGAATAACGTTATTCGGAAAACGAAATGAATTCGGTTACTCGCATAACGTTATTCAGGAACCGAATTGAATTCGGTTACTCGAATAACGTTAATCAAAAACCGAAATGAATTCGGTTATTCGAATAACGTTATTCAAAATCACGAACTAATGTCGGTTAATTTATCACAAATTATTGCAGATTACACTAAAGATCACTTCTAAGGGCTGAAAAAACACAAACTCAAACTCACAGCCACAATTAATCGATCTCTGTGGGCCAGGGTCCATTTTTGTATGGAAAAATTCAAGTTTGGGGCACTCTCCGGTACGTTGTTCCTTTTTAGTCTCTGATCGATAGTGTACAAGGGCGCCACTCCATCCTAGACGATTTAGGTCGCTCAATGGCGAAATGTGTAACAAATGACGAAAATCGGTGGAAATTCTACAAGAAGGATTTTAGTGAATATATTTCTAGGCGATTTACCTGCTGTTATTACTAGTTAGGGGGTAGATCGTTAAAATTCTCTGAGCACTGCTTCATCTTGTTCATGATTTATTACAGTTTCGTCACAGCGTAAATTATTTATACGTCGCTAAGTTTTCGAGTAAAACGAACTTGCCATTTATTTTACACGCTTCATGATACGAAAACAGACGAAATCACGCGCTGAAAGTTATCGGAAACCATAGTTTTCTGGGTTCTCTCTGAGCAGACCTTGTAATAAGGCAGTAAGGCAGGGTGACACCATTTCACCGAAATTATTCACGGCGATTCTGCAGAGTGTTTTTAGGAAGTTAAACTGGAGTAAAATGGGAATAAAGATAAATGGAGAGTACCTGAGCAATCTCCGCTTCGCTGATGACATTGTACCGATAGCAGCGAATCTAGGTCAGGCTCAGCTTATGCTACAACAGTTAAGTGAAGAGGCAAACAAAGTTGGCCTCAAGATGAACTTATCGAAAACAAAAGTCATGACCAACATCGGGGACGATAGAGAAATCAAAATTGGTGACACTGTCATTGAACGAGTCGACAGCTACGTATATCTAGGACATAAGCTGAAGTTAGGTCTGGACAACCAAACTGCAGAAATAAGACGTAGGATTGGTCTTGCATGGGCAGCGTTCGGAAAACTCAGACTAATTTTCAAAAGCAAAATTAATAATAGTCTGAAACGCAAAGTTTTCGACACTTGTGTCCTTCCAGTGCTCACTTATGGAGCGGAAACGTTAACTTTAACGAAAGCATCCGAAGAAAAATTGAGAGTGACACAAAGAGCCATGGAACGGAGTATGCTTGGAATAACACTCAGAGACAGAATGACGAATCAATGGATTCGACAACAAACCAGGGTCGTTGATGTCATGGAAAGAATAGCATCTCTGAAATGGAGCTGGGCGGGACATATTGCAAGAAGGACAGACGAACGTTGGACCAAAAAGATCATGAACTGGCGACCATATAAAAGACGAGCTATAGGTAGACCACCAGAGAGATGGACAAACGGAATTAAGAATATTGCAGGTACAAACTGGCAGCAAATGGCAATGGATCGTACGAAATGGAAAGAAGTTGGAGAGGCCTACATCCAGCAGTGGATAGAAACAGGCTGAAAAAGAAGAAGAAGAAGAAGACCTTGTAAACAGGTCTAGGGATAAAAATGATGTTTTACTCGCATGGTACCTGTTTTGAATTTATATATACGAAGGCGGAGCTAACTCTCTCACTCTCTCTTGCTCTTTTTGTTTTTTCTGTTTTTCGTATCATAAAGTGTAAACATTATGTATGTGAACTCGTATCCAACGAGAATTATTTTTGCATACGTAACGTATGTATATTGTAATTTCGTGATTTATCTCCTTATGATGAAAATAACTATTTCTCTACAAAACTTTTATTTTTGATAGACCCATAAAAATACTAGTTTTAGAAGGTTAGGGTCTAGACTTTTCTACAATAACGGAAAAATGTCAATGCACCTTCCCGAGAGCTATCCACAGTTTCCTAAAGTTGGACGAGGGTACCTGAAATGGCTTGAATTCTAGTTTTATGACTACTATATTCATTAAATAGCCGCTGTGACAGCGTGCAACTGAGGTGGTCTGAAAAGCATCCCAAAAGAAGTCGACTCAGAGGATTTCACCGGTCTACGACCAAGCACTAGACATGATTTTCGTTTAATACTCAAGTATTACCCAGTGTTTGATATGTATGATTTTGTGAATTACTATATAATAATTGCAGCAAGTCAATCGCCTAGATACACATATAGACCCAAAAATCCTTCTTTTGAGAACATCCTGATGAGAAAAAACCGAACTTATCCATACGCGAGTAATGTGTAATTTTGGATAAATGTCGATTTACACATTCGTCAATTTGTCATTTCTTACACATTTCGCCATTGAGCGACCTAAATCGTTTAGGACGAGGATGGAGTGGCACCCTTGTACACTATCGATCAGAGATTAAAAACCAACAATGTACCGGAGAGTGCCCCAAACTTTTCCATACAAAAATGGACCCCGACCCACAGAGATCGATTAATTGTGTCTGTGAGTTTAAGTTTGTATTTTTTCAGCCCTTGGAAGTGATCTTTAGTTTAATCTGCATGCATTTGTGATAAATTAACCGAAATTAGTTCGTGATTTTGAATAACGTTATTTGAGTAACCGAATTCATTTCGGTTTTTGAATAACGTTATTCGAGTAACCGAATTCATTTCGGTTTTTGAATAACGTTATTCGAGTAACCGAATTCATTTCGGTTTTTGAATAACGTTATTCGAGTAACCGAATTCATTTCGGTTCCTGAATAACGTTATTCGATTAACCGAATTGATTTAGTTTTCCGAATAACGTTATTCAAGTAACAGAAATCATTTCGGTTATAACGTTATTGATGCCTGGTAGAACAGCCACGATTTTTTTCCCTAATAAAATACTGCATTGTTATACACACAGTCACAGACTACACCCATAACTTCAAAATTCAAAACTTAAATATAAATTGAGATGAATAGTTTATTTAAGTTTCTAGAAACTTCTTAGAATGATGTTTATTTATTTCAAATTTAACAAAATTAGTTTACAAATAATGTATTTCATTTAAATCCTTTGAATGTGGTAATGTTCCTAAAACGGACGCAACATTGCCACGTTCAGATCACACTATCATCTCATTTAAATATAAACCCAAAATTTACACATTCCATCGCATTCACTTCCAAAAACTTAATTTTCAAGTAGAGATGTAAGCTTCATGGAAATTGTTAATTTAATTTATTTGTTTGCTACTATGTAATTGCAAAAGGTTGGCAGCGATATAAACTTCATAATTGCTTTGCATTTATTTCTAGTACCACTTATAATACAACACTATTAGTGATGACTTAAATGTACAGATTATAAATAATAAACGATTTATCGTCTGGAAGGTTGTTATTTATGTCATGTGAACCTTTAGTGATTATTAAAACATTTGAAGTAGCAGAGTTCTAATTCATATTTCGAATTTTACAGCCACTCGGCCTAACGATGTTCAAGGAGAACACTTACATCACTTCACTGAAAGATAATATAATTACCTATGTTGAAGCGGTACTGGAGGATAAAAACAACAAAAATCGTCTGAAAGGTGATTATTTGGAAATGCTTGAGCTGTGTCTACTGGTACTAGGCAAAAGATACCGAAGTACAGATTTCATGTTCCACATGCAGCAACTCGAGATGGATGGCTAAGATTATATATTCCATGAAAATATATTTGTTTCGCCAGCAACTGAATCTACCACGGGCCACAGTAGCAAATTTGAAACACATTTGCTTGTTTACATGTTTTGCTTATGTAAAGCACTGGATGCAGTGTTGTGTTGCGAGTAACGCTCTGCACAATAACTTGGTTTTATTGAAAGATTTGGACCGTTACTCTGGTATAAACAAGAAGGTTTCAAAATTGGCCGTAAGCAAATTTGAGGATCGGAATTAGTTGTCCTGTCATTATTTTCCGATAAGGTGCCAGTCTCTGTAAAAGAACGAATGTTCGCACAAATGAAACTTTTGGTTGATGGACAGTGGACAAATCGAAACTGGTGTCTACTAGATACAAGCAACATCGTTCAAAAAGAGTTGGACGACCTGGTCGACGCATCTTCCATGTCAGTTTTAAAATCCTTACAAATCGACATTCAATTTATGTTCGAGAATGAAGTCAACGAATGGGCACAATTTGATTCTTATAAGGCAGCCAAAAACATCATTGATTCAATCCACGTTGTCAATGATTGTGCAGAACGGACGCTAAAACTCATGACGGATTTCAACGAGTCCCTCACAGCAAACGAATCTGCAATGCAAAAAGTCATTCAAGTCGTTGAAGACAACCGCCACAAACTTCCAAACACTAAAAAATCCACTCTTGCATCCTATAAACAATATTGTTCGTAAATTAATTTCTAATTTGGGGATCACCAATTTTAAAACATTTAATTTGTTTGTCAGCAGAAAAATTTCTATCGAAATAAATTTCAACTCCATTTTTATCTGGGACGGTGGGTATGGTCGAGTGGGGTGTCAATGGATAGAGCTTGAAGTAAGCTACAAAACTCCGGGTTAGAGCTTCCTGCTACTAACTTTCCCAGCCGCCCAAAGCCCTTCAAAAATTTCTGTTTTCTCGAGGCTTTTCACTTGTTGCGGCGGCTGGGTGGGCCGAACATCGGCGTTTGTTGGTCAATAATATTCAGCTCATTGACCTTTATAAACGTGCACAATTTGACATTATTCACTTTTTGTATGTTGGAGTAATTGATAAAAAACGGTTTTCGCGACCACTTCGGAGAAAAATTTTCTAAGAGCCATGACAGCCCAACAAAAAATATCCACGATATTCTCAGAATTGAACGACGATTCATTTGAGCCATAGCTCGATTGGATCGCCGTCGGCTTCAATCTCGATTCCATATAAGCTGTTCGAAGTTTTGGCGAATTGACTCTTAACCCGATGTCACAATTTCTGAACTTCTAATTTCCTTGGAAACTGAAACCCTCTCGCTCTGTGAGTAACGCAAATATTTTAAGAAAAGTTGTTCTACAATAAATCTAGAAGATATCTGCTATATGAAAAAATATTCGCCAGAAGAAATTTTAGATTTCAATTTGAAAGTGAAACGATCTAGTGACCCAGTGAAACGAATGTCATACGCTGATCAATAATGGCGGTCTGCGTGACCTCTCCAAAGTATACAGCCTAGTCACAGGGGCGCCGACTTCTAAGGACAAGTGAGGCTCGGGCACCACTACTCGAATGATGATCACCACTACATCTTTCCAGTTTTACTTGAAAGAGCACCACTACTCCCAGATTCGCTTGTTGTATGGGCACCACTACTCCCAAACACAAGTCGGTCAATAATAAAGATCATTAATTTCGAGTAAACTGGGCTCAAAATAACATTTTATATTCTGTGTGGTTCAAGAGTTTTTCTTGTTCCACACGATCCACAGCGCTTTGAAAGCTAATTTAATAGCCATGTCCTGCTGCCCTCTCATTCAATTTAGTCGAAGCTATCAATTTCACTTGAGACAATACATACAAATTTTTCGGTTGAAAAATTACTGTACCAACTACATAAATACCGACCGATTTAAATGAAAAGTGATACAAGTCAGGTTTTATTTTTAACTGATCAATTAGTTTTCGCGTTTCTTTAATAAATTCTGACGCGTTACGTGATTGTAGAGTTAGGCTTTACTTTGCACACATCAATTTCTTCTATCTTAGTTCTTACTTAGCTTATGTATGTATCAATTTACACATAAGAGTACGTTCAACGTATCACTATCTATAATATAAAGTTGGTTTGTTTGTTTGTCTCTCTACAGGAGCCCAGATGGAATGTAAGCTAGAGACTTGAAACTTGGCATTTCGACTAATGAGGAAAAGTTAAGAAGAACGCGTGATTTTTTTCCATTTCGCGTCGTGGATACGTTTCTTAAACGTGGAAATTTCTTTGTAACACGTGAATATTTTTGAAATAAAAATTTATTTTTGATGCATGAAAATATATTTGAAAATTTACCCTTTGCGCGAGCAAAAAGAATTTTGTCCGAATCATTCAAAAATATTTTCAACGCGTGAACAGAGTGGACGATTTTTATTTATTCCCTTGACTGTAAGTCATGGGTTTTACAAAAGAAAATACACCGTACACAACACGTTCACTATGGTTAAAAATGTATGGAAATATGATGAAAAAACGTTAAATGTTAAAATTTTGTGTCCTTTGTTGACACGATAACTTGAGTCCAATCTCAACCAATTTTCAAAAACGTTTTTTTAATCGACGAAGTATTGAAACCCTCAGGTCAAGTTCGAAAATGGGCGGTATCGGCTCAACCATCTGCTAGGAGTTCTCGAAAGAAGCCTTTTCCGCTTTTTGTTAACACGACAACTGACGTAATTCTCAATCGATTTAAAAAAAAAATGTTTGGTGGAGAATGGAATTAATTCCTGAAGTTAGATAGTTAGGTAAGATAGATTATGTTGGTCTAACGAACAAGCTGATTTTGTGTATCTATTTCAATAGAATTTTTCTTGTTGTCTGACTTTGCATTGTAAACAAAACTGAATAAATAGAACAAAAATTAACGATTGTGACGAGTTTAAGTTTCATTGAAAACATGTGTCATTTTGACAAATAGAGACATTTTGTTGAACACATTCATTACAGTTTGTTTGAAATGTCAACTTGAAAAAAAAACGTTTTTATCAGGTTGACATTTCAAACAATCTGCAATGAGTCTGTTAAAGCCTGCGTGTCACCGCCTTAGTGATCAACTCACATGTGTCTTTCAGAACCTTGCGAAAATGGGTGGTATCGGTTCAACCATCTGGGAGTAGTTCTCAAAAGAAGCCTTTTCAACTCTTTGTTAAAACGATTATCTTGTTATTTGATTTTGCCTTGTAAACAAAACCGAATAAAAAGAACCAAAATTAGAGTGTGAAGTTTGTGGCCTGAGCGAAGCGAGGGCCGCATTTCACACTAGTTAAAATTTAAAAAAAAGTATACGTCATTTTTTACTGGGGCATTTTATATACAAAGTATCGAAGACTTTCAGTGAAACTAAACAGAATTAAATCATCAATGAGAGATTTTTTAGACCGTTCTAGTAGTTCGTCTTCTAAATGCGTTTTTGTTGCCATCAACATACAAGATTACATTTCATTGAAATAAATCAATAAATCATTGCCAATAAAAATACTATTGAGAAGCTTACACAAACAATCAAGGGATCTGACCCACCCAACAGGCGGGACCTAGTTGTTTTTGAAAAATCGTTTTTTTCTGTATACGTGAGAGTGAGGTGTCATATGAATCGGTCGAGCGGGAAAGTAAACGGTCGAGCGGGAAAGTAACGGTTGGGAAGGAAAGCACCAACACACTCTCACTATTACAGAAAAATATCTTTCAAAATACCCCAATACACACGCGGTGTGTATTTCACTCGGGCTTCGCCCTCGTATCCATACACACCTTGTGTGTATTGGGGTATGTTGAAATATACTATTTATTGCCTGTGCAGTTCAAGCAGTCTTTTTTTCGCATAAAATAAAGATAGTTATCATACTTGGCGCTGTACCTGCTCGTTTTGAGCCTCACAGCGATAGTATTTCCAAGCAGCTACAAATTACGCCAAATCATTATGAATTTTTGGAATCACAAGAAATACGGTCGGTCAACCGCTGGCCTTGGAAGTTCATCGGATGTCAAACATTGGTCTCAGTGTGCTCAAATTCGGTAATCGGACAGACAGCCAGATGTGTATTGGTCGCGTCGTCGTTTTAAAAGTTTCGAATAAGAGTTTTCGCAATTTCACTGTATTTCTGGACACAGTGATCTTTAGTTTAATCTGCATGCATTTGTGATAAATTAACCGAAATTAGTTCGTGATTTTGAATAACGTTATTTGAGTAACCGAATTCATTTCGGTTTTTGAATAACGTTATTCGAGTAACCGAATTCATTTCGGTTTTTGAATAACGTTATTCGAGTAACCGAATTCATTTCGGTTTTTGAATAACGTTATTCGAGTAACCGAATTCATTTCGGTTCCTGAATAACGTTATTCGATTAACCGAATTGATTTAGTTTTCCGAATAACGTTATTCAAGTAACAGAAATCATTTCGGTTATAACGTTATTGATGCCTGGTAGAACAGCCACGATTTTTTTCCCTAATAAAATACTGCATTGTTATACACACAGTCACAGACTACACCCATAACTTCAAAATTCAAAACTTAAATATAAATTGAGATGAATAGTTTATTTAAGTTTCTAGAAACTTCTTAGAATGATGTTTATTTATTTCAAATTTAACAAAATTAGTTTACAAATAATGTATTTCATTTAAATCCTTTGAATGTGGTAATGTTCCTAAAACGGACGCAACATTGCCACGTTCAGATCACACTATCATCTCATTTAAATATAAACCCAAAATTTACACATTCCATCGCATTCACTTCCAAAAACTTAATTTTCAAGTAGAGATGTAAGCTTCATGGAAATTGTTAATTTAATTTATTTGTTTGCTACTATGTAATTGCAAAAGGTTGGCAGCGATATAAACTTCATAATTGCTTTGCATTTATTTCTAGTACCACTTATAATACAACACTATTAGTGATGACTTAAATGTACAGATTATAAATAATAAACGATTTATCGTCTGGAAGGTTGTTATTTATGTCATGTGAACCTTTAGTGATTATTAAAACATTTGAAGTAGCAGAGTTCTAATTCATATTTCGAATTTTACAGCCACTCGGCCTAACGATGTTCAAGGAGAACACTTACATCACTTCACTGAAAGATAATATAATTACCTATGTTGAAGCGGTACTGGAGGATAAAAACAACAAAAATCGTCTGAAAGGTGATTATTTGGAAATGCTTGAGCTGTGTCTACTGGTACTAGGCAAAAGATACCGAAGTACAGATTTCATGTTCCACATGCAGCAACTCGAGATGGATGGCTAAGATTATATATTCCATGAAAATATATTTGTTTCGCCAGCAACTGAATCTACCACGGGCCACAGTAGCAAATTTGAAACACATTTGCTTGTTTACATGTTTTGCTTATGTAAAGCACTGGATGCAGTGTTGTGTTGCGAGTAACGCTCTGCACAATAACTTGGTTTTATTGAAAGATTTGGACCGTTACTCTGGTATAAACAAGAAGGTTTCAAAATTGGCCGTAAGCAAATTTGAGGATCGGAATTAGTTGTCCTGTCATTATTTTCCGATAAGGTGCCAGTCTCTGTAAAAGAACGAATGTTCGCACAAATGAAACTTTTGGTTGATGGACAGTGGACAAATCGAAACTGGTGTCTACTAGATACAAGCAACATCGTTCAAAAAGAGTTGGACGACCTGGTCGACGCATCTTCCATGTCAGTTTTAAAATCCTTACAAATCGACATTCAATTTATGTTCGAGAATGAAGTCAACGAATGGGCACAATTTGATTCTTATAAGGCAGCCAAAAACATCATTGATTCAATCCACGTTGTCAATGATTGTGCAGAACGGACGCTAAAACTCATGACGGATTTCAACGAGTCCCTCACAGCAAACGAATCTGCAATGCAAAAAGTCATTCAAGTCGTTGAAGACAACCGCCACAAACTTCCAAACACTAAAAAATCCACTCTTGCATCCTATAAACAATATTGTTCGTAAATTAATTTCTAATTTGGGGATCACCAATTTTAAAACATTTAATTTGTTTGTCAGCAGAAAAATTTCTATCGAAATAAATTTCAACTCCATTTTTATCTGGGACGGTGGGTATGGTCGAGTGGGGTGTCAATGGATAGAGCTTGAAGTAAGCTACAAAACTCCGGGTTAGAGCTTCCTGCTACTAACTTTCCCAGCCGCCCAAAGCCCTTCAAAAATTTCTGTTTTCTCGAGGCTTTTCACTTGTTGCGGCGGCTGGGTGGGCCGAACATCGGCGTTTGTTGGTCAATAATATTCAGCTCATTGACCTTTATAAACGTGCACAATTTGACATTATTCACTTTTTGTATGTTGGAGTAATTGATAAAAAACGGTTTTCGCGACCACTTCGGAGAAAAATTTTCTAAGAGCCATGACAGCCCAACAAAAAATTTTCGGGAAAAAAGTTTTTCCACGATATTCTCAGAATTGAACGACGATTCATTTGAGCCATAGCTCGATTGGATCGCCGTCGGCTTCAATCTCGATTCCATATAAGCTGTTCGAAGTTTTGGCGAATTGACTCTTAACCCGATGTCACAATTTCTGAACTTCTAATTTCCTTGGAAACTGAAACCCTCTCGCTCTGTGAGTAATGCAAATATTTTAAGAAAAGTTGTTCTACAATAAATCTAGAAGATATCTGCTATATGAAAAAATATTCGCCAGAAGAAATTTTAGATTTCAATTTGAAAGTGAAACGATCTAGTGACCCAGTGAAACGAATGTCATACGCTGATCAATAATGGCGGTCTGCGTGACCTCTCCAAAGTATACAGCCTAGTCACAGGGGCGCCGACTTCTAAGGACAAGTGAGGCTCGGGCACCACTACTCGAATGATGATCACCACTACATCTTTCCAGTTTTACTTGAAAGAGCACCACTACTCCCAGATTCGCTTGTTGTATGGGCACCACTACTCCCAAACACAAGTCGGTCAATAATAAAGATCATTAATTTCGAGTAAACTGGGCTCAAAATAACATTTTATATTCTGTGTGGTTCAAGAGTTTTTCTTGTTCCACACGATCCACAGCGCTTTGAAAGCTAATTTAATAGCCATGTCCTGCTGCCCTCTCATTCAATTTAGTCGAAGCTATCAATTTCACTTGAGACAATACATACAAATTTTTCGGTTGAAAAATTACTGTACCAACTACATAAATACCGACCGATTTAAATGAAAAGTGATACAAGTCAGGTTTTATTTTTAACTGATCAATTAGTTTTCGCGTTTCTTTAATAAATTCTGACGCGTTACGTGATTGTAGAGTTAGGCTTTACTTTGCACACATCAATTTCTTCTATCTTAGTTCTTACTTAGCTTATGTATGTATCAATTTACACATAAGAGTACGTTCAACGTATCACTATCTATAATATAAAGTTGGTTTGTTTGTTTGTCTCTCTACAGGAGCCCAGATGGAATGTCTTAGAGACTTGAAACTTGGCATTTCGACTAATGAGGAAAAGTTAAGAAGAACGCGTGATTTTTTTCCATTTCGAGTCGTGGACTCAATCTCAACCAATTTTCAAAAACGTTTTTTTAATCGACGAAGTATTGAAACCCTCAGGTCAAGTTCGAAAATGGGCGGTATCGGCTCAACCATCTGCTAGGAGTTCTCGAAAGAAGCCTTTTCCGCTTTTTGTTAACACGACAACTGACGTAATTCTCAATCGATTTAAAAAAAAAATGTTTGGTGGAGAATGGAATTAATTCCTGAAGTTAGATAGTTAGGTAAGATAGATTATGTTGGTCTAACGAACAAGCTGATTTTGTGTATCTATTTCAATAGAATTTTTCTTGTTGTCTGACTTTGCATTGTAAACAAAACTGAATAAATAGAACAAAAATTAACGATTGTGACGAGTTTAAGTTTCATTGAAAACATGTGTCATTTTGACAAATAGAGACATTTTGTTGAACACATTCATTACAGTTTGTTTGAAATGTCAACTTGAAAAAAAAACGTTTTTATCAGGTTGACATTTCAAACAATCTGCAATGAGTCTGTTAAAGCCTGCGTGTCACCGCCTTAGTGATCAACTCACATGTGTCTTTCAGAACCTTGCGAAAATGGGTGGTATCGGTTCAACCATCTGGGAGTAGTTCTCAAAAGAAGCCTTTTCAACTCTTTGTTAAAACGATTATCTTGTTATTTGATTTTGCCTTGTAAACAAAACCGAATAAAAAGAACCAAAATTAGAGTGTGAAGTTTGTGGCCTGAGCGAAGCGAGGGCCGCATTTCACACTAGTTAAAATTTAAAAAAAAGTATACGTCATTTTTTACTGGGGCATTTTATATACAAAGTATCGAAGACTTTCAGTGAAACTAAACAGAATTAAATCATCAATGAGAGATTTTTTAGACCGTTCTAGTAGTTCGTCTTCTAAATGCGTTTTTGTTGCCATCAACATACAAGATTACATTTCATTGAAATAAATCAATAAATCATTGCCAATAAAAATACTATTGAGAAGCTTACACAAACAATCAAGGGATCTGACCCACCCAACAGGCGGGACCTAGTTGTTTTTGAAAAATCGTTTTTTTCTGTATACGTGAGAGTGTATTGGTGAGGTGTCATATGAATCGGTCGAGCGGGAAAGTAAACGGTCGAGCGGGAAAGTAAACGGTCGAGCGGGAAAGTAACGGTTGGGAAGGAAAGCACCAACACACTCTCACTATTACAGAAAAATATCTTTCAAAATACCCCAATACACACGCGGTGTGTATTTCACTCGGGCTTCGCCCTCGTATCCATACACACCTTGTGTGTATTGGGGTATGTTGAAATATACTATTTATTGCCTGTGCAGTTCAAGCAGTCTTTTTTTCGCATAAAATAAAGATAGTTATCATACTTGGCGCTGTACCTGCTCGTTTTGAGCCTCACAGCGATAGTATTTCCGAGCAGCTACAAATTACGCCAAATCATTATGAATTTTTGGAATCACAAGAAATACGGTCGGTCAACCGCTGGCCTTGGAAGTTCATCGGATGTCAAACATTGGTCTCAGTGTGCTCAAATTCGGTAATCGGACAGACAGCCAGATGTGTATTGGTCGCGTCGTCGTTTTAAAAGTTTCGAATAAGAGTTTTCGCAATTTCACTGTATTTCTGGACACAGTGCGATATCAACTTTTTTTCGCACGCTAAAGAACCTATTACCTTCAACGAAGGCTAAATTTTTATAAATAAAAATCTTGCATTGACCAGAAATCGTACCCCCGACACCAAAAGGTTTTTGAACACAAAGCAGCGACTATAGCCATTCGGCTATAGAGTCACACAATTATACCGAACGTATTGTTGAAGCGTATATACTAAGCATTGACTACTCGATTTCATTCAACGCGTCTCTTTACATCACATTGCAATGTGTATTATAATGCAACCTTCTTGATCGTTCAAAGAATCATGTCCGGAGCGTTAGCGGAGGACTTGACGCAGTCTAACTTCCAAAAAAAGGACGAAGAAATTTTTTTGAGACGCGGCAACTATGTATAGGCGAGAATTTAAGTTTCTTTCCTTTGGCCTGTATCACCACAAATCCTATTCTATCTTATTCGCGCTTCAAATACGAGCAAAACGAGCTATCACTCGACTATGTAACTTTAAAACTGCCGGAGATACATCGTTTTGAAGTTGGTCATTTTGATAGAAAATGCACCAAATTAACGTTTTCCAAACAATCAAAATCTTTCAACTTACTCTGTATGTTTCTATCTGTCTATCTGTCTATCTATCGACGGTCGATCTTGGAAACTAGTCAGCCAATCTCCATGAAATTTTGCAGGAACCTCAGGGTGGGCATAAAAATGAAAATGTGATACGCCATTACCCCAGGAAAAACCAGAATTTTGTTTTATTGGCCTCGAAGTGGTTTCTGAGTGTGGTTTTCGAGGGTCGGGAACGCGTTTTCAGCTGTAGCTCAGCTGCAGGGGCGTGTGACCCATCAAATGAAAGGTATTCGCCACACGAATCGAACAAAAAAATAATTAGAAAAATTGGTGCAGATTTGGTTGAGCTAGAGTGGTCAGAGTGACCAAATTTTGAGCTACTCGAGCGTAGGATGAAAGGACTAATATTTTTTGGCTTATGAGAGATAGAAATTTACTTTCTTCGGCAAAGTCTCAGAGTTTTACGAGTAGAACACATTGGCATATGTGAAAAATGTCGAAAGTTGGAAATGGGTGGGTCAATTATGTTTTTAGAGGTATTTCTTGAATGGTGGCAGATGGTTTTACGAGTAGAAAAGAATGGCATTTGCGAAAAATGTCGAAAGTTGGAAATGGGTGGGTCAATTGGAGTTTTGGAGATATTTCTTGAATGGTGGCAGATAGAGAATTACTTTCTTCGTCAAATTTTCGAATTTCGTCAAATTTTCGATTTTCGTTAAATTTCGTCAAATTTTCGAATTTCGTCAAATTTTTTAATTTTCGAATTTCTTCAAATTTTCGATTTTCGTCAAATTTTCGATTTTCGTCAAATTTTCGATTTTCGTCAAATTTTCGAATTTCGTCAAATTTTCAAATTTCGTCAAATTTTCGAATTTCGTCAAATTTTCGAATTTTGTCAAATTTTCGAATTTCGTCAAATTTTCGAATTTTCGTCAAATTTTCGAATTTCGTCAAATTTTCGATTTTCGTCAAATTTTCGAATTTCGTCAAATTTTCGAATTTCGTCAAATTTCGTCAAATTTTCGAATTTCGTCAAATTTCGTCAAATTTTGGAATTTCGTCAAATTTTGGAATTTCGTCAAATTTCGTCAAATTTTCGAATTTCGTCAAATTTCGTCAAATTTTCGAATTTCGTCAAATTTTCGATTTTCGTAAAATTTTTGAATTAAAGCTGTAAACTGTTATAAAAAGCAGTGTTGATTACACTTCTAAAACGACTGATATCCCAACAAAAATCTCTTCGAGAAAAGTGTGACGCAGTCTTTGAAATACAATTTCTAAAATGAATGATATCGCTAGAGTTGACGCTTTCAGCTTCGTTACGCAAAAATTAAATTTTACACCCAATTAGTTCAAACAAGCTGGCTTAGTTTTTCTCATCATCTGCCAAATAATTTTTACCAAAAAAAAATTTGACTGGAAACAACCAAAATTTTACCAAAAAAATCTGCGTCGCATGCGGCAGATAAATTTTCTTGCTGGTCTGTTCCTGAACATTTGCGACGCAGATTTTTTTGGTAAAATTTTGGTTGTTTCCAGTCAAATTTTTTTTTGGTAAAAATTATTTGGCAGATGATGAGAAAAACTAAGCCAGCTTGTTTGAACTGATTGGGTGTAAAATTTAATTTTTGCGTAACGAAGCTGAAAGCGTCAACTCTAGCGATATCATTCATTTTAGAAATTGTATTTCAAAGACTGCGTCACACTTTTCTCGAAGAGATTTTTGTTGGGATTTCTGTATACACAAGAATTTTGGAACAAAATGTAGGACATGTTTTGCATTGGAAAGGTGATTATGGCCCGAAATTGCGAAAAACGTTGTATCTACCACGGTAGGTATTCCGGTATTTTTTCGCACACGACGTCTTGTCGACCTCGGCTTCGCCTCGGGTCGACAATCGACATCTAGTGCGAAAAAATACCTTCATGACTACCTTGGTAGATAAATAACTATTACGATTTGTATGTTATTTGTAACGGAAAATGTAGAACCATACGATTAATAATAATACTTTAAAAGAAACATTTTAAAGTTTGAAACTTCATTGTGTTTTTATCAGATGTTTGTCATAATGTAGACGATCTGATTGGAAGACTCATGGTGTTGCGGTTGAAATTTGAACCTAAGAGCTCTATAATTCAGTGGGAGTCCTCGGAAAACACAATGCGATACTGGGTAGCTTGAGCGGTGTTAGGGAATCTCGCGCCGCGTCATTCACAATAACTCACAAAGTGACAGCTTCCTTATACAAAATGTGCCAAAATGTGAATTATTGTGAATGACGCGGCGCGAGATTCCTAGCAACCGCTTGAGCTTCGATTCATCAAGTTTTATCGGAATTGGATTTTGGTGGCGTGCTTTTGGGTAGCTTATACAAGGCGTGCGTAAGCTCATTCATTTTGAAAATCGATCAAATGCAAATGCAACTTTTTTTTAAATTTTATTTGTTTATTCTCACTCAAGGTTGTGTGTACCCTGTGTAACATACCAAAGGAACTAAAAACTAATATTAGCTGAACCTGTGCATGCGATCGTTTTTAATGGTTTTGATTTTGTGACCTTATGGCTCCCCTGTATTACGGTACAACATAAAAAGATGTATGGTAAATATGTGCTCTTCATATTTGTTATACATTGTGACTGTTACATTTACGAATCAAGTAATAATACGAAGTGTATATTCGAATTAAATCGTTATATGGGGAAGAAATTGAACCGTAAACATGAAAGCATTGTATACAAAAGAGGTATGTTTGTGTGGAATTGAATAAAATTGTATCTATTGAAATTGAATATTCTGAATAATAATGGAGGAAATGATCCTACACATCCACTTTTACCTCTGAAAATACAAAGTTGGAAAAACCCTTTTATCTTTCGTGATTTAATGTGAGAGTTTTCTTTGTTCAAATAAAACATAAATATATGAAAAGAAAATTTATGAAACACTAGCGCACGTGTTCGTCATGCTATTTTCTGTTACATTTAAATTGATTTCTTAACTTGATCTAAATTCACGTCGAGTGCGTAATAGTATACATTACGTCCGAGAGTGGATACGTTATGGCCCAAAGGGGACTTCGTATAGGTATAGTGCTTTACATGAATAGGCAATGTAAATGTAAATTTCATAAATATGAGCGAAGCACCATTGACATTGCCGTATCACATAAAATTTCACAAGCGATATACTAACAGTGCTAGATTTGTGTGTTGAAAATGTGATGTGTTTTGTTCGTAAAAGGCCTGTGAAACGTACATGGTCGTATGAGGTGTCATTATGACACTGTCATATGAAAGGTAATTGCATGTTCTTTCAAGAGAAGTAGAGCTTACGGAAGTTTGGTAGCATCTACGATGCAATATAAGCACTTAAACGTTTCAACTTCACATCATTCATCGTAGATGCTACAAAACTTCCGTAAGCTCTACTTCTCCTGAAAGTACATGCAATTACCTTTCATATGACACCCCACACGACCCTGTTGTACGGCTCGTGTAACTGGAGAAATTTTTGTAAGAAAAGTGCATGTTTTGGGTTCTGGAGTCGAATACCTTATTGGGCATATAAAAAAAAGTCCAATGGAAAATGCGTCCGATTTGAAGATTCTGTTTTTCAAAAGAATCCCTCATAATAAAGAGAAGTTTAAATGAAGATATTTAAAGTTTCAAGATTGCTATGGTGTTACGACCGTATGTACCTTAAATAAAAGCATAAAAAGGAGTATATGCTTTTATTTAAGGAACAATACCACCTAGCTTTGATATTATGTAACAAAACACAGATTTCAGGTGTTCCATTAGTAGACAAAAACAACTTTTTTCATAATAGCTATCGGTAATTGCAAAGAACTTCACCGTGAGTAGAGTAAACACCTAATGATAGCTAAAAGAATTGTTTCTTTATAAATCGTGATGTAAATAAGACCATAAACTTTTTTCTTGCAAATAGGGAAAACGTTTTGCATTTTTATGTATTACTTGAATGCTTTTATCAGTTACTTCAGCATATGTTCTTGAATCCTTACATTTTAAGAGAACGTTGAAATACTTTTTATATCCCTTGAATGTTCTTGTTTACTCATTTGTACGATATTATTGATTTTCTTGGAGAACATCTAACATACTGAAAGAAACATTCATGAAACGAATTTCAATTTAGTATTATACGTATGTTGTAATCTTCTGTTTTTCGTTCATAAGGGAAGTAGCTTTTTCATGTGATGAAATGTTACTAGATGTGAGATTGTAAATACAATCGACATTATAAAAAAAACTCCAACACATCCATGGGAATCATCACCCTAGGTAGAACATTCGAAGTTCACAAAAGTACTTCTTCTCGTCCGTTCGTATTTTGTAATGCATTTTTGTTACCGAGTCCACGCGTTCAAACAATTTTTATCTAATGTAAGAACTCGTTCAGGAACTAAAAATTCGTTACCTAAAGTGAAGATTTTGACACATTTTATATGAAAGAAGTGTCAAAATTCTCACCAGTGAAACTTAAGGAACGAGTTCTAATGTCAGAACATTCATAATTGGTATTAGAGGTGGGCGCCGGCGCCAGCCCTCTTGAAATATACAACTCAGTTCCATCAAAAAACCCGATGAAAGGTAAGAAGTTCTAGAGGTGCTAGAAGTGCCAATCCCTAATACCAAAATCTAGGACATGTCACTTCCTCAAGTATGCCGAATGCAGCTCAGTTCAATAAGACACGAAAAAGTGATAAAAATTGGTTAAAATTCACCCAGTATACATGAAAAATTCCGCACCCTTCATTCTACGGCCGACTAGCAGGATTGATACCTACTCTGACGACTCTAGCTCATGATACAGAGAACCGATGTTCATCGACTTTTTTTTCTTGATGAACATTTTCAGCACCTGTCATTTGCTGCATCATAACTTACTTACAATTTTCAGGAGAATAGGTTTTCATTATATTTTGTTGCAAAAATATTAGAAAGTCGTTAAATTTTGTGTTTTTAAAAGCTATTTTGGACAAAAATAGCTGAAAACTATTGATAATTGGTCGTAAACTCATGAAAAATCATTTGCATCCAATTTTCAATGATTTAATACAAGTTTGTCGAACAAACTCATCGAATATTTCGATCGTCAATTTATGCAGAGCAGCGATTTTTTAGGGTGTAATGGAATTTTCGACATACAACAAACTTTTTTATTTGCGATGGAAAGTTATCACATGCTGCTTATAAAATGTTCAGGATAGTCCCAACTATCCAGCTTTTAAGCCACTTTCCGCAAAAATTTGGTCATACGGACTTTCGATATGACGGTTTAAAGTCAAAAATGTTTTTCGCGGAGGTCGATTTTTTCATGAAATTTTGACTTTGAAAATTGTTTTCTCACGTTTAAAAAAATATTTTTTCTGTTTTTAAATTGTTTTGGATACTTTGGGGTATGTAGAATGAGGTAAAAATAAATTTTCACGAAAAATTTTCGAAACTCAGGTATTGGTGGAACAACGAAAAAATGCTTGCACTTAACCTCAATTTTTTCACATTTTATCGATTTTCTCGGAAAATTGAAATGGGATTTTTTAGGACTGTTGGTGAGCGTAGATTCAGACCACTAAGGTATACCGATTTCAATGTACACATTGCTGAAATAGAATTTTACAAGGTTTGTCATACTAAAAATCTAGTTTTCTCCTAGGATAAGTCTTTTTTAGCGTGTGAGAAGTTTCCAGACAGAGCCGTAGGCGAGGTCTGGAATCGAATACGCTAAAAAAGACTTTTAGTTCGTGGTACGAATAGTATTTTTCATATTGGACGGAGAAAAAGTGCGACCGAAAATCGGCAAGAAAACGAAAGAATCATTCAATAAAACCAAACTAGAAAAACATAAATGGAAGTGAAGAACCGAATAAAGACTAAGAAGAGTTCCTCCGTCTAAATGAAAATGAAATTAGTAAACCTCTGGAAGAACCACGACCTCCAACGTTTCTACAAAACAGAATAGAATGCGATTGCGGTTTTATAGTAAAAACAGTAACGGTCTTAAGATTCATCAGAACAAGCACAATAAAGAAAAAAACGGCAAGTCTAGAGCAGTTCCATCAAGAATCGGTAAAGAACAAAACGATTTAAGAAAGCCCAATCAAAATCAAGACATTCTTCAATACGTTGAAGAGTTTGGTATACTTCTCAGTAAATGTAAAGAAGCAGTTCCAGTTGTTCGTATAATTCAAAAATCAGTCCGCACAGTAGTCAGCCAGGAACTTTCAAGATTAATTGACCAAGCAGTTCTCACTAATGATGTTATTCCCTGGTTCCGCTTGCCAGCTTTTCCCTATATCGTCCTACGTTCACGACCTGAAAAATCGAAAGGAGGACCAAATGGAATTCGTGAAAACTTGAAAGACATGGAAAACATGACATATGTTACCGAATTTTTGAGATCCCAACTAGAAGTCTCGAATCCGAAAGAAAAAGATCCCATGCTCACACGATGCTCAAGTAGTCAAGACAGTGAACAAAAAACTTGGAGAAGGCGATTTTAGCGGTGCAATGAGAGTGCTTTGCTCTAACGAACTGTTAGCGGAAATAAAGTGATGACACTCTTTCTAAACTGCAATCAAAACATCCAGTGGATTTAGTACCAATCTTGGAAGGAATCAACCCCGCTGAGAGATTACCAGAAACTTCAACGGATTCAATCTCAAGTGGCATATCGAGTTTTCCTATCAGTTCCTCTGGTGGAATAGATGGCTTAAGACCCCTTCACGTTAAGGATTTAAATTCATTCACATGTGGTGCAGCCGGTGAAAAGTTAAAGAAATCGATAACAAAACTTGCATATTTAGCAAAGTTAGGTAACACCAATGAAAATATCGCCCGATTTTTCTACAGTGGTCGCTTAATCGCTTTTTTGAAAGGAAATGCTGACGTGAAGTCGTTGTTTGAACGTTTAATATACCACTCAGAACAATAATCTCGATCGTTTATTTTGTAACGATTAATTTGTACAACCAATCATTTAATTGCATATTTATGTAATTGAATTTGGTTGTTTGTTGATTGGATTGTGTAGCTAAACTGATGGGTGTATTTTATATGAATGTGATGTGATGTAATTTAGAGATGCAATCGAAATGGTGTAATGTCATTTATCCTGTTAGATTTCAGCGTTGTGTATAGGGTGGAATAATTTAATTTAATTATTAGTCGCGGTGCGGCTGAAGCTCTGCATTGATTATGACGCTCTGCATTGACGGCCCCATAAAGTGTTAACAGAGAATTTCAAAAAGAGTGTGCAATTTCAATAGACCATTGAAAGAAATATTTAATTTTTTTATATTATGCGTGCGATTATAAATGCAACGAAACTTAGATCATGATTTTCTCACAAATTCGAGCGCAGCTTTCAAGCGCGGTAGTTTTTTAAATTTCTCTCAACGTTTCTTTGTCTCTCGTCTGTCATTTATGCAAAGAGAGTTTATTTCGAAACATAGAGGTTATGTTTTGATTTGTATTTTGTTTTGAAAGTCGTTAGCACCATGTCGTTAATTTTATATAAAACTTCGAAGGAACACGCATCGTCAGATGTGGTATACTACTGCCTCTACGGATATTTCTTTTTGGGTCAACGAAAATCACAGCTCGCAAAAACCTTCAACAAAAATAAGTCGACCATCACGCGCTGGATAAAAAAGTACCTCGAAAATGGTTTTTACTCCAGATCCGAAGCTCGAAAATTGGCAAAATTTAATGATGGACAAAGAAATTGGATTATTGAATTGTACCGCCGGAATCCTGTTACTTACCTGCACGAAGCAAAGTGCCTTTTCATGAAAAAATTCGAAACGAACATATCGGCCTCGTCTATTTGCCGTATACTTCATCACGCAGGATACACTTGGAAGACTCTGGAAAGACGTGCCATTCAAGTTCGTGAGGACGACATCACCCGATTTTTTTTTGAGCTGGCTGCCATACAATGGGATTTGTCATCGTTGACTTTTTTGGATGAGGTAGGATTTGACAACAAGGGAATATTGAGGAACAAAGGATACGGAATCAAGGGTGAGCGATTGGTGCATCGAGGTGAGTTTGTGCGAAAACCCAGAATATCGTTGCTGTGTTTCTTGGGTCAGTCAGGCATCCAGGCCACTTACCAAACGGATGGGACATTCACGAGAAAGATATTCTTTTCCAACATCAGAGATTTCGTTCTGAGCAACAAGGTGCAAACATATCCCGGCAGACATTCGGTTTTTATTTTGGATGGAGCTAGGATACACTGTGATCCGAACATAACGACTTACTTGCGGTCGTTGGGAATCATGGTGATTTTCTTACCCGCATATTGTCCGTTCTATAATCCGATAGAAATCATTTTCGGGTTGTGCAAAAAGAGCATGAAAAAAAGCTACAAGGAAGGAAGCGATTTGTTGTCAGCTGTGGCATCCACCATCACTAAATTCAGCTACTTCGACTCGACGGCAATATTTACGAAATGTGGTTACAATTATGACGGCACGTTCGATCCAATGAAAAACCTCTGAGTGCCGTAATTCAACATGTGTAATTCTCAAGACCCTTTAAGGTTTTAACAAAGTAATTCTCAAGCCCCTAAAGGTTTTTTAACAAAGCAATGCTCCAAGAGCAATATAATGAATTCTGTCCTACGATAAAGAAATAAATGAAAAATGTTAACCGAACCATCTGCCTCATATATCAGTTCATATGGTCAATGTCTTCACAATCCGTGACCAACTCTGCAGTATCAAGCGAAAACGTAGATTCCATTGGTTGTACGGCGTTGTTCATATCACACAGGAGTGACTCTTCTCGTTCGGCTTGCTGTTCCAGATACTCGAGGTGCGTCATCAAACTTTCCACTTCTCGTTGGCACGAGTTTATAATCGATTGCAATTGTTGCACCCGCAAACGAATACCATGCAAACTTGTACGTTGCATCCCATTCACGTTTCGAGCAAGACGAAGTCCTTGCTGAGCATTCGATAAAATTTCTGCCTTACTGGTGGCAATATTTCGAAACAACACCACAACATGGTCCGGAGGACTGTCTCGTATAAGTTGTTCGTGTGCATGCGTTGGTTTTGCTGCGATGAATGTAGCCCATATTCGCCAGCCTATCGGTTGTGGTGTCGTTAGATGATGTGAGTGAGCCGACTTAAGCTTACCGATGATCTCGTCAATCAACTCGTTGGCAACGGCAGTAGATCGGTCACGAACAGCTGGGTCCAATAATTGTTTTTTCACAATATTGAAAATTCCGTTTGTTGCAACGTTGCGAGTGTAAACAAAGACCACCACGTCCACTTCTTTGCTTCTTAGGCTCACTAGCAAATCCGTGCTGATGCCTGTAGGAGTGTGATTTCTTCTGCCCTTAGGATCGAAGATCTGCACAAATTTATCAATTTGATTGTTGGCAATATCTGGAACATCAGCGCTCCAAGCAACATTTTCGCCTTCGACGATGACTTCACGCTCCAGGCAACCACTATCAACGATTGTCTTCCAAATGTTATCAAGTAGTTCGGTGAGGTCACCAGCTCCAATATCCTTCGCCCCAGTGTAAATAGGAACGCCATTTCGCTGGCTAACAAAGTTTTTCTTATAAAATTTACACTTCAAATAATACAGTTGCGACTCCATTTTAATCGAATAGTAACACGTTGTTTGTTTATACTCACTGAGATGTCAGACGAGAGAGAAAGCGAGCCAAACGTCAAAATTTTTTATATGCTGCGTCGGATCGATTTCTCTCTTTTTATAAAATGCGAGAATTGACGAGAGTCTAATTTCGTTTGATATTTTTAATAAATAGAATTTAATGAAAAATATTGTTGCCATCCCTATGCCATCCTACTCATTATTCTGATGGATCGTATCTCTATTTTTCCGCTCTTTTACCAATATAATAAAGTGGTTCATTGTTCAGTGAATAGTGTTCACCATTTGTAGGTCAAGTTATCGCTTGAGAAACATTAGAATTCATTTCTTCCACGTGCAACTCTTTTTTTTATTCTCGACTCGAATGCAACTCTTTTGCAACTCATTTCAGATTTTAGGCGTGCAACTCCGATAACTATTTTTTTCGCATCCAACTCTTTTTAGTGGTTTGCCCCTCGGTGAATATCCACTTTATAGTACTTTGGCTATTCGCACAATGTTCGAATAGCCGAAGTATTATCAGCTGAAGACTCGCACAATTGGCGAATAGGACCTTTACGACTAAAATATATTGAGTTGTTAGAGTTTTTATCAAATGTAAGGCAATTGAATTTACATAAATGAAGTAACAGATTTAACGATTTGTTGCGGTGTGAAATCTCTCCGATTTGATGTATAAATTCACGCAGGTCACGCACCACACTTATATGGAAAACGCGCAAAATTTGAAAGTTATGCTGTTAAGGAAAATACAACTTCAATCCAATTACTTCCATTCATTGCACATAAAAACATCATCACGACACGGACTCATATATAGTATTCTTTGCACTATATTTTCATGTGATATAACTTCTCTCTGGTATTTTGACTAATGGTTAGTTAAAGTAACTAGATCTGGCACAATAATTATCAGAAACCGTAAATCGTATTGGAGTGAAATTAAATTTGAAAATGTACGTATACACGGAAAGCGACAGCGTTACATGTTAGTATGTGTTGTCTTGAAGAAAGTTTGACAATTGATCAGCTTTCGTGTAACACACGATATGAGCTGTGGCATAGTATTTGAAAGAACGGTTCAAAATTAGGTTTGAAAAGAAGATGTCCAGATTGTGGGTTCGGTCCCCACTCGTGAAGCAAAAATAAATTTTCTCTCTGGTAAATTTCCATGAAATGTCATAGTTGGTTCACAAAAAAATGGAGCGCTGACATCAGTAATCTTATGACGAAATATACAATATACGAACAAAAAAAAAATATATATATACGAACAGCATTTCCCTATATAGGGGAATTATGTTTAGAAACTAAGAAGAAATGTAATAGAGTTTTCGCAGATTCTAGTACATTCTGTCATAAAATCTGCTGTCACTGCGCTTATTTTCATGTGAACCATGGTGACATCTGTTCTGTAATGACAAATGTGAAGTTGGTTCGGTTGGTTCACATGAAAATAAGCCGCTGAGAATGAAGTACTATGAAAAAAATGTGGCGCCTCTACAGGCCAACCCACTTGTCCCATAGGTCCACAAAAGTTATACGTAAATTTCATCAACCTTCACATTATGGTTTTCACGGAACACATACATCCCAACAAAAATCTCTTCGAGAAAAGTGTGACGCAGTTGAGAAAAACTAAGCCAGCTTGTTTGAACTAATTGGGTGTAAAATTAAATTTTTGCGTAACGAAGTTGAAAGCGTCAATTCTAGCGATATGATTCATTTTAGAAATTGTATTTCAAAGACTGCGTCACACTTTTCTCGAAGAGATTTTTGTTGGGATATCAGTCGTTTTAGAAGTTTAGTCAACACTGCTTTTTATAACAGTTTATAACAGAAATTCGAAAATTTGGCAAAATTTGAAAATTTGAAAATTTGACGAAATTTGAAAATTTGACAAAATTTGAAAATTTGACGAAAATCGAAAATTTGACGAAGAAAGCAACTATCTAACTGCAACAACTCAAGAAATAGCTCTAAAACCCTAATTGACCCACTCATTTCTAACTTTCGACATTTTTCACATATACCAGTCTGGTCTACTCGTAAAACTCTGAGACTTTGCCGAAGAAAGTAACTCTCTATCTGCCACCATTCACAAAATAACTCTAAAACCCTAATTGACCCAACCTTTTCTAACTTTCGACATTTTTCACATATACCAGTCTGTTCTACTCGTAAAACTCTGAGACTTTGCCGAAGAAAACAACTCTCTATCTGCCACCATTCACAAAATAACTCTAAAACCCTAATTGACCCACCCATTTCTAACTTTCGACATTTTTTACATATGCCCCTATGTTCTACTCGTAAAACTCTGAGACTTTGCCGAAGAAAGTAACTCTCTATCTCTCATAACCCAAAAAAAAATATTAGTGCTTTCCTTAATCATTCTAGCTCAAACGAATCTGCCCCGATTTTTAGCCCCGTACGAAGTACTGGGGGCTTATAAGATTAATATGCCGTTTGTAACACGTCGAATTGGAAGCAGACAGTAAGGGCAAAGCATTTGGTTATGTTCAAGTTCATAGATGACGAATCCGCAATAAAAAAAATGTCCGTCCGTCCGTCCGTCCGTCCGATTCTAAAGAGGCACTTTCTATCAAACTTAAGCCGTTCCAACTAGGTTTTGGAGCAAAAGATGGAGCTGAAGCAATAATCCATGCAGTTCGTGCATTTATAAACGTCGATTATTCAGAACCAACGGTACTGTTGAAATTGGATTTCTCAAATGCCTTTAATGCGCTGAAGCGACAGTATCTCCTTGACGAAACCAAGTCAATCTACTCAGCATTATTTCCAATAATGAGGCAAGCCTACGGAAATTTTTCAAACTTATACTTCAATCACCAATCTTATCAAAAAGAGGGGTTCACCAAGGCCCAGAGGGTCGCCCACCCGGTTTCTGTATTGGCACTTCAAAACTAATTCATTCATTATCATCGGACTTAAACGCTTGGTACCTTGATGATGGTACAATAGGAGATAACTTTGGAACGGTAATGGAAGACATAGACAAAGTTTTGGATTTCCGTGAAATTTTCGGCCTTTCTTTAAATCCATCAAAATGTGAGGTTCTTTTCATCAATGCGACCAAAGAGCAAAGAGATTCAATGTATTTAGCAATCTCAGAAAAGTTACCTGGTATCCGCTTAATGGAGGAAATTGAGCTTTTGGGTTCACCAATACATTACTCGTTCATAGCCTATTGAAGTAGTTGCAAAAAAAACGGAGGATGGCAACACTGCAGTCAAGACTAGAATGTAGGCTAGATACGTTTTTTAGCAACTACTTTTGCAATAACTTCAGGATTTCGGCTAAAACACTTAAGTAGTTGCAAAAGTAGTGGTTAAAATATTGTTTTACAACTACTTTTGCGTATGTATCTGGTTCAGCAACTAATTTTCAAACTACTTTTGCTAAAGTGGTTGCAGAAGTAGTTGCAAAAATTTAAGAACAGATTTTGTAACAGTAGTTGTAAAGTAGTTGTTCTCAAAATTTGTTTTCAGTTTTTGTTATGCGCCGCAGGCCGTGAAAATAAAAGTCCACAAAAAAAAGCGGGGTCGAGGGACGGCAGTCCCCGCAGTGAGGGGTCAAGGGGGGGGGGGGGTGCAACCCCCATTGCGGGGTCCCAGAGCCCCATGTATGTAAGGCTGCCTGCAGGGCGATTAAAAACTCACCGTAGGTGAATAAAAAAAGCGGGGGTCCAGGGGGCGGCATATAAAAATAATTTTTTGTTGTCACATAAACACACTTCAGCCAAAGTAGTCGCAAAACTTTGAAAACTACTTTTGCCTCTACCTCAGCAAAACTTTGATAACTGGTTTCGTCTCTACTTCGGCCAAAGTGGTTGCAAAAGTTTGAGAACTGCTTTTACCTCTACATCAGCCAAAGTAGTTGCAAAACGATTTTTTTGTCACTACTTTTGCAACTACTTCAGCTTTTTAGCCCATATCTTGAAGTAGTGGCAAAATGATTGGCAAAACGTATCTAGCCTACAATCTAGCATTGACTGCAGTGTTGCCAGACTAAGTTTTTTTTTGCAACTACTTCAGCGGGGTCTCGTTAATTCCGAACTTCTTAACTAAGAAAAAAGACATGGTAAATTCAATGTGCGAAAGACTGAAACTGTTAAATGTTCACCCAGCGCTCTGTCTATTTCGTTATTGTACGTCTTCCCCGAAGTTTATCTACTTACTACGAACCTTTTCTTTTCCAAAACTTATTAAGAGAAGTTGATGAACTCTTCCGGACGACACTAGAAAAAATTTGTAACATCAAAATGAACCCGACTGTTTGGAGACAAGCCTCACTACCTTTTTCATTTGCTGGCATTGCAATAAGAAAGTTAGAAGACTTGGCAATCCCAGCGTATCTGTCATCAATATTTCAATCGGAAGACTTATCAAATGAATTATTGGTTACAACAACGTCAACATTGAAATCGAAAATTTAATTAAAGAAATGCATCCAGACTTACAGAAGAAGACCGTAAAATCCAAACGAAATGGGACTACCTTAACATGAAATTGGTATTCGAAGAGTTGCTGTACAATGCTGGACCAACTGATAGAGCGCGTTTGCTTGCATCATCAAAAAACGAATCTTCAAAGTGCAGCCGTAATTCCGTCGTCTGAATTGGGTTTATTATTGGACAATAACACAGTTCGTATATCAATTGCAATTCGTCTAGGTGGTAAAAAATGCGAGAAACACCAAATGGCCACCATGCTCTGTCGTGTAGAAGGAGTGCAGGCAGATTACCGAGACATGTTGCTTTCAACAAAACTGTTTCTAATGTGCTTTCGAAAGTCGATTTTCCGGAGCTATTGGAACCACCAGGTTTAAGTAGATCAGTCGGCAAACGGGTAGATGGCGTCAAAATCATTCCATGGCGGCGTGGCAAATCTTTAATTTGGGATGCTACAATATGCGACACTGTTGCCCCATCATACGTGGCCCAATTAGCAAGAGTAGTTGGCTCAGTAGCTGATCAAGCAGAAAGACGCAAACATAATCACTACGTAGCACTGAAACGCGATTATTACTTTACTCCAATTGCATTTGAATTTGAAACATTTGGTCCGATGGGTGAAGAGACAAGGATTTTTATAAACAAACTCGGAAGAAAAAACTGGAGAAAAAAGGTCTACAAATTTCCTGATTCAACAGTTTTCAATTTAAATTCAAAGAAACAATGCCGCTTCAATTTTAAAATCTTTCGAAACAGATGAACCAAACAAAATTTCTAGTATTTTCGATTTGTTGTAATGAAACTTATAACTACTTAATAAATTTTGTTCGAAACTGTACCAGGTATACGAGATATCAAATTACTTCCAGTTTGCAGTATGCTATTTTACTTTTCGAGCTAGGTAAAGCAGTCCCGGAGACGCAAAATTTTGTTGGTAATTTTTGCTTTTATTTTTGCGAGTCGAAGTTTGCGTCACAACTCCACTGTAAGTAGTTCTTGTTAGGATGACTGGGAACTCTTGAATTATAGCAGCCCAGCTTAATCCGGCCCTTTAAGGGTTTTCCCTAGTAATAGTAGGTTACAGTGCACCCTGCGAAAATGATTCATTACATGGGGGAACAATTTTGAGATACGAGCAACTCACAAGTGTGTGTTTAAGCGCCAAGGTTTGAAAACTGTTATTTTGACAAGGGTAGAGTTTGCATATCCGAGCCGAAGGCGAGATATGTAACTACCCGCGTCAAAATAACAGTTTTCAAACCGAGGCGCTTAAATACACACGCGTGAGTTGCAAGTTTCAAAATTGTTCCAACATGTAATGAAGCATTGTAGCAGGGTGCACTGTATTCTATTTTATTGCTTGCCCATGCGAAAATTGATTCTTACATATCAATTTCTATAAATAGCAACAAAAGCTGATTTAAATACAACTATATATGTAGACAAAATCAACAAAACAAAAAGAAATGTTTTCGCCACTATAAAACCAGTACACAGCCGAAATCGGCTCATACTTCTTCGTAAAATATCCCGAAAATATTGGTATTGGTACAGCAGTACCAACCGTACCGAAAGTGATCGAAGTGATCACGGTGAGCTTGAAATTTTTTTTATTTGACCTCTCGTGGACATGAAATGTTTTTAGTGGTTTTTGTAGAGGGCGGCAGCACGAGTTGGAATAACATAACAAGAAAATATTTCGATGGGAAAATTTTTAATTAGATCGATTTTTCGTTTTTCTGTGCCCTGCAGGAAGCTTCGAAAACTGTTTGGACCCTACTGGTGACTTGTTTGATCACAAAAATATAGTTACTGTTTAGCCTGAGGTCTAAGCTTTACAGCGATACCAATCATGACATTCATGACTACCAAAAAACATCTTTTATGAAGGAAAGTCATTCTGCTATGTCGATGTGAATTTTAAAGGCTGTATCATACGTGGATTACTTTTATTTTTCTCTTATAAATTATTTTTAGTTATTTTACATAATTTAGGGGGTTAATAAAAGGTCGAAAGAAGATTTTTAACTCGAAATAGGTTTCTTTGTAAATTGCACCCATGAGTAAACTGCATTATCTCGAGTCAAAAATTAACAAACCTTTCTTTTGTTTCGTTCGTAGTTTCTCCAATAGTCATTCTAAGCTAATTCTGCAACATTTTAGTTGTTTCCACTAAAAAATGAGACATTATACGAAGAAATTTGGGTGGTCGTTCAGGTGTACCAACAAAGATTTTGTCAGAATGAAATCCAAGCTCATCCTTTGACCTTTTATTAACCCCTTAAATTATGTTAATTAACTAAAAATACTTTTTAAGAGAAAATATAAGTAATCCACGTATGATACAGCCTTTAAAATTCACATCGACATAGCAGAATGACTTTCCTTCATAAAAGATGTTTTTTGGTAGTCATGAATGTCATGATTGGTATCGCTGTAAAGCTTAGACCTCAGGCTAAACAGTAACTATATTTTTGTGATCAAACAAGTCACCAGTAGGGTCCAAACAGTTTTCGAAGCTTCCTGCAGCGCACAGAAAAACGAAAAATCGATCTAATTAAAAATTTTCCCATCGAAGTATTTTCTTGTTATGTTATTCTTACTCGTGGTGCCGCCCTCTACAAAAACCACTAAAAACATTTCATGTCCACGAGAGGTCGAATAAAATTTTTTTCAAGCTCACCGTGTGATCACACCATAGTAGGTGCCATGTTGTCATTGAATTGTTATTCCGTTCCATGATAATACATTCTAAGCAATCATTTTGTTGTTTGTGTTATTTAGACGAAAAATTTTGCAGTGAAGTGAAGTGAAGTGTCTAAAATTGCTAAAAGTGCTCGCTATGTGTGTTCAAAAAAAACATTGAAATTATTGCTAGAACAAATATGGCTGACGCTTTCAGTTTTGTGATTTTTCTTTTTAAGAATTGAAATTCTTTTGCCACACTGAACTCTCGCCACTGCAAAATAGTTGTCCAAAAACACAAAACATCAATAATTATTCTCATTTTCATGTTAAAAAGCATAAAATATTTCAGATGACGCATTCACCTTCATATGGCTGCACCCCACGAAAACTGATTTTACATGAATGACTCGAGCACCCCGCGAAAATAGAGATTCCCCGACGAAAGTGTCACGCAAATATCCCTCAGAGAATCGACCATTTTCGTGGGGCGCAAATTGATATGTATGAATCAATTTTCGCATGTGGCAAGCAATAAAGTAATAGTATCGGGCTGAAGTCCTCGGATAATTTTACTCATCTGGATACGTGATATCAAATTACTTCCCTGGTATAGTAATCTACTATTATATGCTTTTGTCTTTTTTAAGAATTAGCTTATTACACACTTTCATAAGAGTACAAAATCCAGTACATAACTCGGGATTAAAAAAGTCTCGTTTTTTGTGTGTCCTTTTTCATTAAGCAATCAGCGATCCAAACGGATCGAAATGCGATATTAAACATTGCAACAGAATTTGTTTTCTTCAGCAAGACAGAGCCCAACGGAAGAAACCGAAGATAGACCAATAATAAGAAACGTGGGATCGGAGGATATGCCCGACATAACTGTTGATGAAGTCAAAGCTGCAGTAGCCGAGATGAAAAACAAAAAGTCTCCCGGAGAAGATGGTGTTCCAGTGGAAGCCATTAAACTAGGTGGAGACTCATTATTAAAGGCAATCACGGCTTTGTTTAATCAATGTCTCCAATGGGAAGAAGTACCAGAAGCCTGGGAAAATGCGGTAATTACATTGCTGCATAAAAAAGGAGACATAACAAAACTGGAAAATTACCGACCCATAAGCCTATTGTCAACACTCTACAAGTTGTTTATGAAAATCATTACGAAGAGGAACACTAACAAGTTCGACTTCTACCAACCTGTTGAACAAGCTGCTTTCAGATCTGGTTTCAGCACAAACGACCATTTGCAGGTGATGAGAACGCTTATTGAGAAGTGTCGTGAATACAACATCGACATAGTCTTGATATTCATAGACTTCGAAAAAGCTTTCGATTCAGTGGAAACATGGTCGATATTGGACGCATTAGACGAATGTAGAGTAGACTCAAGGTACTCCAACACAATTCGATATGTGTACAAAAATGCTACTTCATGTATAAAACTTCATAAGAGCACGAAGAAATTCAGAATTGGCCGAGGTGTAAGGCAGGGTGACACCATTTCACCGAAATTATTCACGGCGATTCTGCAGAGTATTTTTAGGAAGTTAAACTGGAGTAAAATGGGAATAAAGATATATGGAGAGTACCTGAGCAATCTCCGCTTCGCTGATGACATTGTACCGATAGCAGCGAATCTAGGTCAGGCTCAGCTTATGCTACAACAGTTAAGTGAAGAGGCAAGCAAAGTTGGCCTCAAGATGAACTTATCGAAAACAAAAGTCATGACCAACATCGGGGACGATAGAGAAATCAAAATTGGTGACACTGTCATTGAACGAGTCGACAGCTATGTATATCTAGGACATAAACTGAAGTTAGGTCTGGACAACCAAACTGCAGAAATAAGACGTAGGATTGGTCTTGCATGGGCAGCGTTCGGAAAACTCAGACTAATTTTCAAAAGCAAAATGAATAATAGTCTGAAACGAAAAGTGTTCGACACTTGTGTCCTTCCAGTGCTCACTTATGGAGCTGAAACGTTAACTTTAACGAAAGCATCCGAAGATAAATTGAGAGTGACACAAAGAGCCATGGAACGGAGTATGCTTGGAATAACACTCAGAGACAGAATGACGAATCAATGGATTCGACAACAAACCAGGGTCGTTGATGTCATGGAAAGAATAGCATCTCTGAAATGGAGCTGGGCGGGACATATTGCAAGAAGGACAGACGAACGTTGGACCAAAAAGATCATGAACTGGCGACCATATAAAAGACGAGCTATAGGTAGACCACCAGAGAGATGGACAAACGGAATTAAGAATATTGCAGGTACAAACTGGCAGCAAATGGCAATGGATCGTACGAAATGGAAAGAAGTTGGAGAGGCCTACATCCAGCAGTGGATAGAAAGAGGCTGAAAAAGAAGAAGAATCAGCGTAACCTTCGTAAATAAAAAAAATCTTGAATTTGTCAACAATGTGTGGCAACATGTAAAAAACAAAAATCAAAACCCCCTCAAAACCGGTGGCGATCCACTTGTCAACGGACAATACATAAACAAATTCCATCCTCTATAAAGGTGGAGCCAAATAAAAATTTAGACTAGTGCGCCGATCAACTTTGAACCATAATGAGTTGTGATTTTCGCCATTTTAAGAAGAAGAAGAATGACGTTTCAGGTCTATGACGCTCAGTAAATACACAATTTGTGAAACTATTTATGTTTCAGGCATGTAGTATACGTTGAATAAATTGGTTTATTGAGTCTATATCTCAATTTCAATAGATCATTGAAGTGAAAAATCAAAAAGAAAATGTTGACATTGGCGCTGGCGATCAGTTTCGACGGTCAAACCATGAACTTTCATCACAACCCATTCTGCTGACGTGGCTGGCTTAGGCGGCTGTGTTGGTTGACATTGTATGCCATGGATATATTTAAAAAGCAAGGCTGTAAACTTTGGGGATGTCACGCAAATACAGATACGCCGGTGACACACCACACCTGATGATAACATGACGGATTTCATGCAAAAATTCACCTACTGTGATGAATGATGATTGTCATCGCCGGTATGATGTTGGGATTTTTTTTTGTATGTAAAATCATGAGACGTGGTGTGTCTCCGCGTGTCTAATAAAATGGCGGTCTGTGTGACCTCGATCTCCCCAAAGTTTACAGCCTTGATAAAAAGAGTAGAAGGCAACGTCGATACGGATAGAAAAATAATAACAATTTTCTATGAAAAGATATTGTTTCGCATGGAAAACAAATTTCTCACGGAAATTCAATCAGTCATTGGAATTTATCGGGAATGTGTATTTGAGATATTCAAGCCTTATGTATAGTAGATTACAAGTGTCCAATTTGTCGTAATACAAACTAGGCCCCACCGTATGGTGACAGATTTTCTCAATCTTTTTTAGCGATTGTTACAAAAATATCATAAAACTGGGCATAGATTCTCATGCGATCGTCGCCCTAAATATTCGTAACTTGACAGTTGCGTGTAATAATCCCGTAAGAACTATCAAGTTACGAATTCTTACTGCTGATTAACATAGCGACGTATGGTTCAAATTTCCATTGCTGAATTGTAAAATATAAAGTAGTATAGCTATAAAAGGTGTTGAAAAAATTTCTTGCTTATGTATTGAACAAAAATGAAACTCGTGTGGATTGCGGCCAGAGCGAAGCGAGCGACGCACACACTCGTTCAAATTTTTTTATATAAAAACAACTACCACGACATCACTTAAATCTTTTCGCAATAATTTCTGGATTATTACTTCAATACTTTCCTCTAACGAACCTAGCCTCAGGAATTTCATATCTCGTCGATAAAAAAACGTTTTTGAAAACCCGTTGAGGATTGCTCAAGTTATCGTGTTATCAAGCTACGAGATAAAAATAATTTTTAGAATATTTTTCAGATCACCGGTCCGTTATGGTCCATCTTCGAACTTAACTTGGGGAATTTAAATCACCTCGAATAAAAAAAAAGTTTTTGGAAATTTGTAGAGAACTATCGAAAATAAATTAACATTAATAAGAAAAAGCAATACAAATAAAAATCATCTAATTTCTTCTCGAATGTGCCCAGAACACAAGCTAGAAAGTTGTTACTGTGGAAACTCAGTATGCAAAATTATACAAAAATAACATAGAAACCGATGATTGAAAAGTCTGTAAGAAAATATAAGTTCATTCGTTGTTCAGCAATCACCAAAGCTACATCGTTTCAATAACATGGTCCTTCGAGCTAACAATTGTTCCTTACTATGGATTTAAATCAAGTGCCACGTCGGAGTGAGCGTCCTAGTGAAGGAGTACTACCAGAGCTTTTTGGTTTTGAGAAACGCTGGCTTAACCGCAATGGATAAATTGAAGCCGCACAAAATCAATTTGACGATGGTGTGTATGGAGGTGCAAGATGGGCATCACCCGGTTATACTTTCATTACGTGGAGGACACGACACAAATCAAAAAGAAAATTACCAAAATATGGAATTGCATTCGTACGTTTTGGTTTTGCGAAACACGGCATCATGCAAGATGCAGCCGTACAAAATCAATACGACCTCGCAATACGAAAAATATGGTTAAGGACTCACGAGATAGTGGGCTTCCTGACGAACGAAGCTATGGTGTTGCGAAATACGGTAGGAATTCTGCGGATACCGTACAAAATCAAAAACAATTTAAAGAAGGTGTACCACAGCGCTTTGATTTGGCAAATGGATCTGACCAAGTTCAAAACAAAACTGAGAAAGGTGCACACAGCGATGGGTTAGGAATTAAGTAAAAAGAAGACCACCAATACGGCTTGGTCTTGAGATTATCGTGGATGAGGCATTGCTCTGAAAAAAGATATACACCATCATTCTCCTCTCTTCTAACCAACGCTTTCGTACATTTGTACAAACAGCTCGCTCCCCATGCCTAAACTATTTTTTAAAATTCTAAAAAAAGATATGGGTCCAATATTTAAGCCTTCCGGACCAGAAAAACACCTCATTGAGCCCAATATCCCACACTCCCCGGAGTCAGAGCAGGCCTAATGAGGCAAATACTGCAGCTGCTGTCCAAAATCACAAGAAATCGTTTTGGAAGGGTTGGAGTATGTTACTGTGGAAACTCAGTATGCAAAATTATACAAAAATAACATAGAAACCGATGATTGAAAAGTCTGTAAGAAAATATAAGTTTATTCGTTGTTCAGCAATCACCAAAGCTACATCTTTTCAATAACAAAAGTGTTGGTGTGAAGGTAGTAGGCGGTGTGAAAATGGACGGACGTAAAAATTTTTGCTAGTGAAAATTTTTCTTTGAAAACTAAGAATACCGCTGGATAATTATGAAAATCTAAAGACGAATTGCCAGCAAGAGCGCCCGAATGAATGTGCAAGAGAACCAGTGGAATCACCTGACCGAATTGTGGACGTGATCCTTAAAGACGATGTAGGAGTATTGGCACCTCAAGGATAGGAATTGTGATGTCTACAGAACCGAATCCGGAGTAGACTGATCCATTGCATATCTACGATAAGGATGTGGTTTGTACGATATGACTATCTGAAGTTCGACTGGTATGTACATTGTAACTTTAGCGAATTGTGTTTGTCTGTGCTTCGAATGGGACCCCTTGGTAGAACTTGATGTTCTCTAGGCTGTGTGGCTGTCTAGGTGGATACTTTTGACTGACGATTCGCACGAGGATTCTTCCCTAATTCGGGCATTTATTACGAGGAGAATTCTCTGCGGTGTGTAGCTCGATTACTTTTCCGTTGACGTACTTTTAACGGAAAATTCGTGCAAGGAACATCCCCAGTTCGGCGGGCATTTATTACGAGGATGATTCTCTGCGGTGTTTAGATGAATTACTTTTCCGTTGACGTACTTTTGACTGACGATTCGTACAGGGAACGTTCCCTAGTTCTGGCATTTATTACGAGGAGAACTGTCTGCGGTGTGTAGCTCCATGACTTTTTCGTTGACACAACTACGTCTGACAGTTCGTAGGAGGAACGTTGCAAGCGGGACCACTGTTCTCTTTATGGAATGCAATGGAGTGAATGTGCCCCATGTTGGATTGACATACTGGGCTGTGACTGTCTGGTTTGTATGGGCCATGAATCAGGTGACTTTTCTTGTCACAGAAGGTTTGTAGATAGTCCGATCAGTTTGTCGTGCGACGGCGATCGTTGTTGTTTTGAGGTCTTTCGGTCTTTGCGTTATGTTATTGCGAACCTAGTGATTTTAGCCTAACAGTGTGGCGAGAAGTGATGTGTTTACAGATAATTCTCGACTCAGGTGATTTACGATTTCGGCATTGCTACTAGAGTGACAATTACGTTCTACCTCTTGTGTGTGGATCGATACGACTTGTCGAAAGTCGTGTGTGAAAGTTTTTCGTGATGCTTACGTTTGATTCCCCCTTGAGAAGATTATTTTTAGAGCCACAGCAGTCGGTCCATCTCCCCACTGCCACTTAGGTTGAATATGGTGACAATTCTCTGATTCTGAATAATTGTGTAAGACAACCAGTACAACACACAACGAACTGCTTGATGAACAGTAATAAAATAATAGTCACCTTATTGCGGGACAGTTTGCAAATAGCTGAATTGAGACGTACATAGTACACAGGATAAATGACGAAGTCACTGCCATGAATGAATGTGAATTTGAAACTCACACCAAAGAACCTTGCATGCAAGAGACTGCGAATACTATCACACCCATCCTACGTGTACTCCCGGTAAGACCATGATCTGTATCACTTTCCCTGGACGAGAGGTAATTTCTTTCAAACATTGATCGACATATATATATGTATATATATATATATATATATATATATATATATCACTTTGTCGAGCGAAGGTAATTGTTGTTAGTTTTAAGAATCAACATGTCTCGAGTAGCGGCCATGTTCCATGTTCAAGGTTCGAAGAAGAGAGTGTACAATTGAAGGTTGAAGTTTCGCGAATACTCTAGGAAAAGATTGCAAGTAGGAGGATGATAGAAGTCAAATATGCTGAAATCTTACAGAGTACTAAAAAAGCTCAGGCGGTTGGTTCATCTCCCCACTGCCGACAATACAATGGTATTTACGGGTCTACACCGATCTCGTGCATGTAGATCCGTATCTGGCCAAATCACTAGGCTTGAAAGTGCTGGCAAGCATGAATGAAATATGCGGAAAATGAAGAAAAGCCTGTAAGTAGTGTGGTATCAGGTAAGATGCAAACGGCTTCCTATCATCAGGTAATTGTTTTTCTCCTTGTGGCATTATATTATTCCACATTGTATTGTAACTTTGCACATTCACGAGTTTAGTAGTTAGTCCGACCACATAAGTCAAGGGACGGTGGTTGAGTTAGTTACCATAGAGTTCACTCTATGGTATATAAGAAGGAGAATGAAAAGGGGGGATTAGGGCAAGAATAAGCACCTTGCCAAAGTCCTCACGTACAATGTTCTCATGGGAGCGTTTACAGGAGCACGTTTGGTTAGTCAAGTCAAGTCAAGTCAAGTCAATGTGCCCAGAACACAAGCTGCATTGCCCCGTTGAATGGTTATTCAGACCTTTTGATATAAGTAATCTAAAGTTCGTTTTTCGCCTGTAGCCTTTCTCAAAAGTTTGCAAAGAGTCTAATTGCCGCAATTTTCATCACCAAAATCTCCATTTCATACTGTCCAATACAGTTCGAACATTTCCATTTTAACCACAAATATTATAAATATGATATGAATACTTACTGTCTGTCCTTTCGTTGTTGTCGCTTCTTCTTAAAAGCCTTCTTAACACGAAGTATTAAAAAAGCAGCTCTGTCAATAGATAAAGATGTTGTTGCTTTTTCACTTTTCTTAGATCCATCATCCATACTGAGATCCCTGCTCGGGTCTCGAACACAGGCCCCAAATGAATTCACTTTTACGTTAAATACATATACCACAATTGAGCATTTTTTCGGATTGTTTGCACTTTAGTACCTTAATTTACTGACTATTTGAATATGTCACTATAGATGAGTTTTAAATTCAGTAAATTATTAGAAAACTTTAGCAAGAAAACTCACAGTAGTACTACAACGAAAATGAATCTCAATGAAAGGTGTTGTGTTAATTTACGAGAATAGACGGCAGCTTTGTGTATTAAATGATACCTTTGTGACTAATGATTGTTCATGAGTAATGAGTAAATCAAAGCTTCTGCTTCAGCTTTCTGCGTGATGTTTGTCAGAGAAGTAGAAGAAGTCGAAGGTGAAATAACTTAAATAAGTTCGAGGTACGTTTGGCCACTGTTTCGATCTGTGAGAAACTTAAATATGTCTTTCGACATGTTGCATTAATATGCAGTTCAAAAATACCATTTCTCATCAGGCCATGGCGACAGTGGCAAAGAAATGACCAAACTACGTAAGTTATTTTGTTGTTACTGCTTTGGGCATTTTTGACTGGTTCTGGGTGTTTAAGACAACCCTTTTACAGCATTGTATTTTACATTTATCTCAAGGAGACGTATCACAATTCATTGAATTGTATTCCACACGCCGATGGTAAAGGAATGATAATAAACGATTTATTTAAAAAAAAAAGAGGAAAAACACTTGGTGCGTGCACAATATTTATTTGGGTCGAATAATCATTTTCATGCCTTGGACGTAGATTACGGAATTTTTCTCGTAATTGAGGCACTCAGCCTAATATAAACAATAAATAAATAAATTGCCTAAAATATACCGTCCACAACAGATACACAAATGGCTATTACTTTTGTTTTCTCTAAGGTCGAATCTACCTTCGACACTATTACAACACTAGGGATGAAAAGTAATTTGGACAACTGAAATACGACATATTTTGCCATGATTTTTAGCTATGAAATGTCAGGTTTTCCCGAACGATATATCGTGTGGGAAATAGTACATTGAATGACAAGGGTCGAAGGTTAAAAAAATGCAGCACCGCGAGTCGTTCATACTATTTTTTTATAACAACATCGAAAGTTGATACTTACAGCAAATTTTGTTGAAAAAATTGGTAAACAAGGGGCGAAAATTAATACTTTCGCCCCTCAAAATGCGGGATGCATATCAACTTTCGATGTTGGTATAATATATATTACACACTTGTCACGAAGAAGTCGAGGCTTGCCGAGACTGACAGTGACAACTTGTCACTGACAAGTGTGTACTCTATTTTATCACATAAGCGAAAACGCGACAACAACATAGACCTGAAGTGTAATTTTTGAATTATTCTTCTAGTTAAGTAATTTTGACATCCGAAAACCGCGCGTATGTGATTAAAAAAATCATTTCTTTACGATTTATCGTGTGACAACGGTTTTGAATAAATTTTTCCTTAACTATGATTGATCAAGTTTAATATGGTGAATGTGAAGTTTGAATTTTTTCAAGTAAATTGATGTGTTTTGTCTATTTCAGTTGTTCTGTGCACAAAACGTTGTTCGTACCTCGACAGGACATGACTATTTATTCAGCATTCGTCCTAACTTACGACTGGTGCTGAAGAAATAAGAAATCGCCATTTCCTGTCTTGATACGAAAAATACTATTGACTTTAAGCTCAAAGCATGTAATAGAGGGCGGCAAGCGAAAATGCCTAAAATCGATCGTTTACAACAGGTCAATAAACACATGAGTTGTGTATTGTATTTTAAATATGGGAAATCTTTTTTGTCAGCAAAATTATTCTTTTTTTGCAGCAAAATTATATTTTTTGTCAGCAAATTTATTCTTTTTCTTCAGCAAATTTATTGCTATTGTGACCAAATTTAATTCGTCGTCTGCAAATTTATTTTTTTGAAGCAGGCAAATTTAATCTAATTTTGTCAGCACATTTTTTTTCAATCTGCAAAATTAAATATTTTTTTAGTTAAAGTCGGAGCATTATAATTTGATCGACCCTACAGTGACCGACATCTCAAATGTCTCACTGTCATTTTTTTCAGAGAATGTCATTGTGAATTTGCAATGACACAATAAAATTCTCAGAAAAATTTGACAGTGAGACATTTGAGATGTCGTTCACTGTACTCATTTAATTCATTTTTAAATAATTGTAGTTTTCTAAGAAATCATTTCGAAAACATTACATTATAAAAGCTTAGACACGTGCATTCCAATAAAAAAATTCGCTTTCTTTCAATAAAAAATGAGAATGTCCAATAGAATAATACAAGTCCAACAGAAAACTCATCTTCTTTCAATTAAAATGCTAGAAATAGGCCTTGAGATGGAATAGGATGTGAAACTCATTCTGATAAATATTTCTAGGCGCGAAAATGAGATGGAGTTCGGACGTCCAGGTTGCAAATGATAACATTAGTCCCAAATAACAAAATGATTCAGCTGACAAAGAGCAATAGATTTGCTGATCGAGGTATTATTTTGCTGCTCGAAGGCAGTAAAAGTGCATATCACAAAACAATTAGCTGACTAAAAAGTAATAAATTTGTTGCTAAGGATTTGCTGCAAAAGTATTATTTTTGCTGCTTACAGTCAGTAATATTGCTGCTCAGAAAGCAATAAATATGCTGTTCGAGTACTAATAAATTTGCTGAAAATAATATTAATTTTGCTGATAAAAAACACTAAATTTGCTTACAAAAAACATTAAATCTGCTGATAAAAAAAATTAATTTTGCTGATGAAAACAATAAATTTGCTGATGAAATAAATAATTTTGCTACTAAAAGAATAAATTTTTAGTGAAAAAAAAATAGATGCCTTTTAAATATGCTGAAATTACAAGTAATGAATGCTTTTCGACCCGCAAGTATGTATATATACTGTCGTTTGAGATGGTCCTTGGAATAAAAGCGCATCGAACACGTTTCGTATGGAAAAGGACGGGTTCCCGTATGTATTACTGACGAAAAAAACAGATGAAATTAATTGTTGTGCGAACAAGGGTATCAAGAGAAATTAAATTGTATGCTCACAGTGGTGCTTATTCAGGGAACCTTTCGTCGATGAGCCACATATGTCACAGTAGGGTGTGTCGATTTCAATTTTTTTTTAGTCATTCCTGGTTCCGTCCTACCGCGATTCACCCTCGCACTAGCAATAATAATCAGCAATTTTTTTTATAAGTCAATATAAGCTTGCACCGTCACTTTTTCAAAAAATTTCGAGCTACACGAGATACTTGGATTATGGGTCCGAACCAAAAAAATCTACAGATGCTTTTGCAGAGTTTTCACTCTGTACGGCATCTAGAGGGTCTACTAGAACATACAAAAATTAAAAAAAGTTAAAAAAATGTTTTACCGTCATTTTGGTATAGCACCAAGTTTCACCGAGGTGGAATTTTCAAGAATTTTGTATGTGAAAAAATCATCTCTTCTGGGTAAATTTTATTCAAGCTATTGTTGTGATAGCTCATTTTGTAGGGTTTTCAATAGCGAATCTAGCAAGCGTACACTTTTGATAGGTAAATCTAAAAATTTATTGGTTTCGCTGTTGGAAGGCTCAAAAACGGGGCATTTTTACGAGTATGGAGACAATTAACATTTTAAATGCAGCGAGTAAATAAAAAATTTTGCTGATTATTATTGCTAGTGCGAGGGTGAATCGCGGTAGGGCGGAACCAGGAATGACTAAAAAAAATTGAAATCGACACACCCTAATGTCACAGACATGTTTTTGTCCAGTATGGACCAAATGTCAAATGTTAAAATTTTATCCTACGCGCAAAAAAGTCCATGTTCAAATTTAACAATTTCCATTCTACTCGCAAGTCTTATGTGTAAGAATCTTTGCGTTTTTAATGCATTTAGGACGTGTTTACATTGCAAATTTCCATGTACGAGATTCGGCACCTTAATATTTTTTTTAAATACTGCTACATGCAGACGGTTCCGTTATGAAGGTTTCGAGTGTATAAAGAGACAAGAGGAACAATAAAAAGTCGGTCCTATTTTCATACGCATTAGATATGATTTGAGGAATACAATTTTGTAACGAAAGTGCTTTTATGGGAAAAAATTGTTTGTTTTGTTTTTGCTTACAGTAAATTTCTTTTTATTACGCTTATATGGCAGCATAACTTTACAAAATGACGATGATACCATATTTTTAAGTATACACCGTTTTCATCACAATACAACAAAAAAGACAACAGAAAAAACCGTAGAATGACTGGAAAAGAAAATGAAACGAAGAAAAATTTAATCGACCATGAGGGATTGACCTGTAGAAAATTAGATATATCTTTCTATTCTCCTCGGGATACGCATTTATTGTGTTGTATGCAATTGATCAAGTCAGCGTGGGTGTGGTTTGTGTACGTTGCTTGTAATATTCATTACACTTGAAATTATTGCTGCTTTTAAATGTTATTTTATGATCAAAACAAAATCGAAAATTGTGCATGTTTTGGGATTTGAAGAAAAATTTCGAAATGTATTCCAAAAATGTCATGAAAATTGTTTGAGTCGATAGAAATTAACCGGAAAGAAAGAAACGTAAACTAAACTCATCATAGGAATGTAATTTTGGTGGGTTTCGTTTGTTTCTTTCGTTTCATTTGTACCACACGAATTCCACCACATAGAAGTGGCGCTTGTCTTTACGTTTCTTCAATTCCACACGTACGTGTGTGTGAAACGACACTCCCTACGTTTTTTTTTTGTTGCCAGCATGTAGAACGATGTGGAACCATTAAAACTGTAGAATGCTAACAAATTACAAACACAAAATTAAGTATTAAGTATCAGCGCAAACCAACTCACGATGTTTACTCGACTGTGGTATAAACTAAACCGGTACCTACTAAAATTTTGTTGATTTGAAACAAAAATTTGGGGAATGACTAAAATTTTGTTGTTGTGGTTTTCAACGACCGATTGCGTCACGTTAAAGCATAATAAAGCAGCGACCATGGTAAATGGCCTAATTACCAGAGGCTAATCTAGCCTACTCAGCACTCAGCACCCTGGATCATTCCGACACCTCCGACAGCTTTGATGTGGATTAGGAGAAGAATTACGGCATGCTCTTTTCTCTACTATACCAAGATTACTATGAAAATGTTGCAAACGACGTGTGTCCAGTGTGTTTAATAAATAAAATTAGTAATAGTGCAGTTGACAAGGGCCACTTTTATGAAGCTAGAATTATCACTAAGGAACCCACTGAAAATTTGATCTACTTTACAATGAGAAAAACTAACTTTTGTAATGGTAGCCCAGTTTTTTTACGAGTGTAAACGTTTTCAGAAAAGTGGTCCTTATCAACAACCAAGGGTGTATACTTGGGTCACGCAGATCACCATTTTATTAGATACTTGGGAACGCATTAAATATTATGAACGGATGACAAAGCGGTCGAGGCTTGCCGAGACGGCTTGTCATACGTGCATATTCTTTTTTATCGCATAAGCGAAAACGAGACAACAAGATATGCGAATGACACTTTGACAATTTACAGAAGTATAATGTTTGTTTATATATCCTAGGTGAATAATTTTTTCGGGGAATCACACCGCGTATGCGATAAAAAATATTATTCATCTACTATGAAGTTGTCAAATTTATGAATCCACCTACTACGAAAATGTATGAAACTGTCAAATTTTGTATGTGCCACTCGCACTTCTGCAAAATCTCTCCAAGTATACAACCTTGCTTATCAACTACACGCTATAAAACAGCAAAAACAACAATTAATTTTAAAAGTTGACACATCATTTTTTTATACTTGATGGAAGTCACATACTACGCCAAATGTCGATAAATTTCTCTAAATATTTCATTAAGCACCATAAATGTTGCTTACATCTGATATATTATCTAAATAAAAGCATGGACTATTAAATAACACCCGGTCTAAACCACCCGTCGAAGCTTCCCGAAAAAGAATGAAAAGGTAATTTAAAGAATTCAAAGAGTCAGCTCAATAATGGTAATCTTCTAACAATTTTACGCTAACCTCACTTCCTTCAGGAGTCAAAGATATTCGAGAAGAAAGCATGAATGGAAGTATAAATTGGTAAAATGTTTGAGTTGTGAGTGTGGTTATTATCACAAAAAAAAAACAATTTACTGTACGTGCGAGAGTGGTGTGAATGTGAATGACGATACATATGAAGAAATGAAGTAAGTCAGTAGGGAATGAGTATTGTGCACCTGTGTCCAAATTATTTGTCGCGCCTTCGACTTAGGACAGGACCTAATATTTGACAAAGTTTCACAAATGTTGACAAAAATTGTGTAAACATTAGCGAAACTTTGTCAAATATTAGACCCTGGCTTAGGACCACAATCAGCAACTCGTCAAAATAAACATTTGGACACAAGAGCATAATATTTATTCGTTTTCGTAAACCAGGTCATGTTTTCGTGGCACTCATATTTAAAATCGAATCTATAGTGTAGATGAAATGTAAGTAGTACATCAAAACGATATTAATAAAATTTCCAATGGGGTCGATACTTAGATTTCTGAAGAAAATAAAAATATTGAAAAAGTAAACGTGGCATAAACATAATCTTATGTTAGTAATTTGAGTGTTTTGATAAATTTTACCGATGGGTCTCGCTAAAGCATTCTAAGCGAGCGTTCCTGTTTGAACACTGAACTTTATCTGCTTTTTGAAAACGTTCTGTCATGTTGAAATCTATTTAATAAATCTCTACAGTTAAAAGCTAGAAATAATCAAAAACGTTAAATACGACACATTTCCAATTTCCATACGTAAACTCAGTCGGAAACATATGCACACTGCCGTAAAATCTATCGAAATTTCTATTCCGCGTCGTACGAACTATACAATAAAATTAAAACTTAAAAGTTTAAATAGAATTCCGACAAATCCATCATTTTCTCGTTTTTATAACTTTTCAGTTTTCCTTCAAACGAAAAATGGTTACTTGGTCTATTATGCAGAGAACCTACTTTTCTATAGCCGAGTAACGCGACTTACGCTCACTCCAAAGGCTTAATTGGTCAACCTAATAACATCTATTAAAAATTCTATTGAGAAATTATGTGCAGAAAAAGTGGAACAAGACAGATGAGAGCTTAATTATTCAACAGTATAAATTTGACTGTCAATATGCAGCTAATGTCATCTTTAAATTAATAAATTAACAACAAACTATCTTTTTTAGCATAATGAAAATGATAATGACACCACCGTATATTGTCTGTTTAAACTTGCTTTTTGTACGAGTAAAGAGCACGCTTTACATCTTCAAACCGTTCGATATTACTGACAATAAAAAATTATTTTTATTCTCGACCGAAGTTATAAACGTGGTGTAGGACAAGATAACTGTTCAAGAGCTGCGCAATGACTGACAAATATTTTATTTCCGAGGTTCTTTTCCACAGAAAGGAGATTTTAGTACACGTGTTATAAAAGCTCATACACACAAGAAAATTTAGAACGCCTGTTATGAAAGCTCTTGCTCGTAATATTTCTACTTTAACATTTTGCTACTTTTAGTGCATTTTCTCTTTTTGGATATATATCATCATCACACTTCAGGGCCAATTTTTTAGAAACATCGTTTCTAAAGTTTCTTGAGTTTCTCAAAGTTTCTTAGAGTTTCCTAAAGTTTCTTGAGTTTCTCAAATTTTAGAAACTTGAGAATCAGGAAATTTCAATTATTGTTTATTATGAAGAATTCAGCCAAATAAACACCAGACTTTATCATAGTTGAATGATTTCAGTATATTGTCGAAAATGCATCATACCACTCATTCTGCTTCGAATTTTAGCTTCTTCTGTTCTTCGTTTATGCACAGGCTTTTGTAGATATACCTTTAGTTTAATTCATTCATTCATTCAGCTTAATTTTCACTGAAAATGTCGAAGTGTACGTCTAGAAGTGTTACGATTTTCGACTGTAACTTACATTATGCTTCTCATTCGTCAAAGCTAAGTTGAAGTAGTACATTTTTGCGTGTAACTCGTGCAATATATTAGTTCGCCAAAGGTCTTATACTGGCTTAGCTCACACATTGTCTGAATGACACAGAAAATTGTGCAATAGAAACTCACATTTCATGGATGAATGGAACAGTATGTAAGTTGTCTTAGCTTGGTCTTTATAAATAGAACTATTTTTGATTTCTTAATCTTTTTAGATCGTATTTGTCTTACACTATTAATTTTAGGCGATTTCGCGAAAACCGTGAGATGTAAAGTATTTTGAACTATGGAATTTTAGGCTTTAGAAGAATTTTCAAACGCCATTTATTGAAATGGTGAAGAAATTAGGTCTTTACTATTTCTTTCCAAAAACTCAATTTTTCTTTGCTAAAAAATAGTGGGGAAGTGTGACAAATCCAGTTCTTGGATAACGAGTCAGAAATGAAATTGGTTCCTTGATTGATGTTTTACGCAAAAAATTATGTAATAAAAATCGAAAAAACTTAATTCTGCTAGCTCGGTGGACATTTTCCATTCAAAAATTTTATTTTATACACAAACAATTCTGTGCTAAATTGATGAAAGCGCCACTGACTTCGTGATTAAGTTGAAGGTTTTCAAAGACGTGCTAAATAGAAAGGTGTTCTAGGGAGACGCGATTTTGACTAACCTGCCCAGAAGGAGTAGCGAGTAGCGTATCAGGATTGAATACAGTGAATCTCAATTATCTCAAATTATATTAATTTGACATGCAATAAATTGTATCAATCTTTAATTCATTGCAAATCTTTCACACGAAACGACAAGTACTTATTTTAGCTACATCGCTTATCATTTATCAGCTTGTTCATCGTGGAATCACCACAACAATATGCATTTAAGATGTACATTTTAAGAAAAAAATGAATTTGTATTGAACTTGTGCTTTCCAAAGTAAAAATACCTAGATTAGTGGTGCACTCGACTTTTTTCTTAAATATCACAGAATTCTATGTAAATAAAAAATATTTCTTTGAGATTTCCAGGGGTGGAATTACGGCTGCATTTTTCTATTCTCTACTCTACCCAGTAGAGATATATTGTACACATTCTGTGAACAGAAAATGTACAAAATGTGTTGTGTATGTAATGTAATTTATGTTCACCCCAGTGCAATGATTCAAGAATACGAAGTTGTTTTTCGATATTGTCCACAAAAGTTAAATCTTACTTACACGAAAAACAATTAGGAAGAGATCTCCTAACTAGATATTTTTAATTTAAAATGAAAAGTTTCCTAAATTTCTCAAATGTTTCTGAAGTTTCCCAAATGTTTCTCAAGTTTCTAAAAGATTCTTAAGTTTCCAAAAGTTTCTTAAATGTTTCTTGAAAGTTTCTACAAAATAGGCCCTGTCACACTTTCCTGCTCTTCCTCAAAAAGCTATTTGTTGAGCGCTAAGTTTTTGTAATATTGCGATGGAACTTTTACACCGCTTCTTTTATGTAAATAATGCTCGGACATTTTCAATATGTCAAAAATCATTTTTACCCCAGTAAAAAAAATTGTAAGTGAGACTTCTAAAAAGCCTAAATCGAACGAATTCAGACTTCTCAGTCCTCAGCTTCATACAAAATTTTCCTCACTGAGACAGTGAGAAGTCTGAATTCGATCGATTTAGGCTTTCTGAGAACTTTTTTTTTACTCGGGCACCGTACGATAAAACCACGGTAGAGTAAAGTTAACCAGGAAGAAGCGCTGATTTGACTAGGGACCTGAATAATCGAGTAGCCCTATATTTTTTGCGAATAAAATTTTTCAATTTATGTCAGTGTTCATTTGAGTTCATTTTCATACAGTGTATTAGGTCCCTTATTTCACGTTTCGAAAATGAACCGCTACTGCCTGGTTTATTTTGAATAGTTAGCCACAATATTTTCGTGTTATTGCTTAATTATTTTAAATTGAAATCGAACTGTGATCGAGGTGTCCAAAGACTGATACCGGTACCCTTTATTCATTTTATTAATACTACTGATAATTATAGGCAATTTTTCATTGTTACACGACCGAGTTACATGTTTGCTACATGTTACACAAGCTCTATCGTCTGCTTCCTTTTTAATATAGTCTAAATATGACATGTCCCCACCATTGATAAACACTTTAATTATGTACCATCGTTTCTATTTTTCTACGTTCACGTATAACAATGTACAAGTGTACACCGTGTATCTTTTTTAGGAAAATTTCCTTTAATAATTTATTGTGATACACAACATGTCAAATGTTTGAAGATTGCGCAAGGACTGAGTGAGAAAGTGGGTGTTTCATACTGGAAAAACATTTACGAGAAATATCTTTCGTAAAAAATTTAGTACACTTACAAGAGAGCTTCATAGAGATGTAGTATATATTCAAACCACTATTATAAAGTTGTCTGCTTTTAGGTAGTTTATGCTAAAAATATTTCACATATTGGAAAGTTATTTCTAATAAGAATAATACAAGTACAATTGGATCTGACAAGATACAATTTATTTGGCTGTATAAAGTGTAGAAACGCAGTGGTGGCTGCGGGAATCCACAGTTCCAAATTGTGAAACTTAAATATACTTCCATCGTGATTCCTTTGGTACATTACCACAATTTACATTTTTCTACGAACGAGGCGAAACACACAAACATATTTTGGGAAATGTTACCGAAACATCTTTTGAAACAGCTTTTACGTCGGGATCGATCTGTTACAAACGGTATTTTTTATGTTTTTCAGCACATCTGAGACAAGACCAATAAGCATTGTGACGTCACTTAACATTATTTCATTGATTTATTTATCGGTCAACAAACATTTATTGCCAAAAACTACATTTGAAACAGACAGCTACGCATCCGGAATGTTAAAATTGCAGTTTAGGGTACAAGTCCCGATTGGGACAAAAGTGTGTGGGATTAAAAGAGGGAGGTTACCTGATGACAAAACAACAAGAATTGGAACGCGGAAGCGTGTCTTGCTCCATTAAACAAAGTCTTCCATAAATATTTTTTTTTTATATGTATCTAATTGCAATCAGTGTACTTTTCTTTTGCCTCTGAATCGGGGGTACCATGGCTCCTTCTTCGTCTTGGTTATTTGCAACATTAATAGTTTTTACATGTCAAAATTAAATAAAACTAGTTTCATTGCTAAAATTTTAAGAAAACGGTTAACCCTAACACTACAGATAAATGTCAAAATGGGATACCATTGTTGATTTTTCTGTTGTTACCTTGACTGTAAGTCAGGGTCTTATGCCGGAAAATACCCCACAATGTTTGTATGAAATGTTATAAAAACGAAATTGTTTGTCCCAATATTTTTTTTTGCTTGTAAACACGATAACTTGAGTAATTATCAACCAATTTAATTTTTTTAATCGACGCAGAATTAAATTCTTGAGGTTAAGTTCGAAGATGGGCTATGTGGGATTAAGGATCTGGAAGTTATTGCAGAAAAACAGTATTTTATCATGAACCGAAGCGATAGCGGAGGTTCGTAACGCTAGTCGACTCCCTAAGAAAAGAAAACAACCAACGGGAGACTAAGGAACCTATATATAGGCTAACATTTTAACTTCTCCATACTGAACCAAATCAAAAAAAAAAATTATGTTCAAACGAAAGTGCTCGTCAATACGAGTTCAACGAGCTATAGATCATTAAAAACCACTTGAAATGAAGCATCTTCAGACATTTTCAGCACTTTCTCCATATTCGAGTTAATAGAAATGTTTCATGTGGGTTTGATATACGTATCGAACCACTACATCTGTTTGCGAAAACTGCGCTCGCACTTTTGCTAAAACTTATATTAATTCAATCTTAACACATTTTCATCGGCAAATCAATAAATTTTATTGAAGTTTTCTACTTAATTTCTGTAAATTTAATTAAAATATTTTCATGCAAAAAACCAGAAAACACACTTAAAACACACTTATATGAAAGCCATTATTTCATTCATATGACAAAAATATGACAGCTACATCTCTCTATTATAATGATTGTGTAGTAGATGAGTGTTGCCGTGCTTCATATAAAATGTGCGCGAAATTATGAATTTGAAAAATTTGTTTGTTCGCAAAATTTTTGGATCATTTTGAAATTTCAGGTTTCAGGTTTCAATGTGGAATTTGTTTTAGGGTTAGAATGTCCAACAAAATGGTGGAAAGCAGCCATCTTGGAAATTCTTTGAATTTTTTGTATTTATTGTATTTAGGCGTATATGGGCATTCATTTCATTTCATTTCATTTCATTTATTTCAGTTTAAATGCGATTATAAATACAAAAAACATCTGCGTAGCTCTTGATGAGATTTTACAACGAAAGTTTTACAAAAAAAATGCGTCACAAGTGGCAGATGCTGAGGAAACTTCTCATACGACAATAATCATCTGCCACTTTGTGACGCATTTTTTTGTAAAACTTTCGTTGTAAAATCTCATCGGTAAACTTCTAGTCGACATATTTTCTTGTTAAAATTTTCTTGGTGAAAATTGATTACGTTGAGGCGCAGAATGCGTCACCAAAACCGATATGAAATGTTTTGGAAGTTTAATTTTTACTACACTAGCGTCACCTTTTCCTCTTTGAGGTTTTATTTATTTTATTTATTTATTTTTCACGTTTAATGACCAACTAACAGGCCGTAGCCCAATAACAAGTCAGTCAAATTACAATGAATAAAAACATAATTTACATAATTAAAGATAAAGTTTTTGTGGGATACTGTTGGAAATTCAATCAATCGAAAACGAGGGGTAACCGACTGGGCAAAATGGTGGCAAATCAATTTCTAATTCCTTTCAATTCCGTTTAATTACCTCAATTACCGGACCAACTCGTCTAATTGCCGGATTCGCTCTATTTCCTTTCAATTCTGTTCAATTCCTTTCAATTTCTTTCAATTCCCTTTCAATTTCCTTTCAATACCCTTTCAATTTCTAAAGGTACTTCCTGTCAATTCCTTTTAATTGCTCTTAATTCCTTTTATTTCTTTAATTAACGGACTAACACCACTACTTGCCGGCTTCACTTCCTATAATTCCAATCAATTCCTTGAATTCCACGAATTTTTGAAATAATTGTCGATATTTTCAAATAGATATAAATTTAAAGTCAAAGTTAAACCCTTGAGCATTTTGGAAAAAGAATCGTCAGACTATATCAAGATAAAATTTGTAACAACTATGTTGTCCTACATTTGTGACTCATTTTGTTAGAATCTTTAATTTTTACTCATACTTTTAGAAGAGATTTTTAGCCCCGTACGAAGTACGAAGGGGCTTATAGGATTACGATGCCGTGTGTAATTGATGGAATTCGAAGCAGACGGTAAGGGCAAAGTGTTTGCCTATGTTCATAGATAACGAATCCGCAATAAAAAATTTGTCTGTCCGTCTGTCCTTCTGTCCGTCTGTCCGTCTGTCACGTCGATATCTTGAGTAAATCAAATCCGATTTAAAAAAAAAAATTCCCTGAAAGGTAGTTGAAATAGTGAGGCTAAGTTCGAAGATGGGCGATTTTGGGTCGACCCCTCCAGAGCTGGGGCCCCATAAGTGCTTTAACGTTTTCCAAAGATTTCTCTGGCCATTTAAAGGCTACACTTGTAAGTGATACATCAAATGAAAGGTATTTACAATACCTATCCACAAAAAAAAAGTTTATGGAAATTGGATGACCGACTCGTGAGTTAGACCCCTTGGTGTGAACTAGGTACAGGGCGGCAATCCGTTTTTGCTTGTAGGTTAGTCAAACTTGAACGGATTTAGATGGATTTTGATTTATTAGATAGGTATTGACCGTACCAATCAGGGAAAAAAAAGTTTATGAAATTCGGTCTACCGGAGCATGAGCTAGGTCTCTTGGAGTGAGCTTATATGTGGCTACTCGGCCGTACAGTGAAGGTGGTGTTTTTTGTTAATATCTCGAGTAAACTTTGACCGAATTTCATGAATTTTTTTTTGTTTGAAAGGTACTAACGAATGTAAAGCAGCCGTTGTACTTTCCACCTCCTAACAAAATGGCCGTCGGCCGCCATTTTGGATTTTTGTGAAATCAATATAAATAGGTGAAAATGATAATTCCAAAATCACTGATCAGTGGGAAGTGTAGTTTGTGTTACTTTTGAAAGGAACGTCGTACGGGGCTTCGTAATTGCGCTATGCGCAATTTTTAAGACGTACACATTGCATAAGGATTTTACGACGTTTACGGGCGCAATAGTCTTACGGTAAGAGTAGGGCGACGGACGAAGTAGGGTCACGTGCGCAATAGATGTACGGGTTTGTACGGGGCTCAGTCGCAGCAAACGCTCCGACTGTTCTGACGGCTCGTTCAGTTTCAATTTAGATTAAACCGTCCAATTGACTGCAGTTTTGTTTAAAATGATTTCACATCGCACATCATTGTTTATTTAAATAAATAGTTTTTTTCTTACGAAGCCAGGAAATGACGAAAAACTCTTGTGCATCCGACAACTGAAATACGACATATTTTGCCATGATTTTTCATTAAGAAATGTCAGTTTTTCTCGTAACTTAGGCCTTCAAATAAACCGTCTACAACAGATGCGTATACAACTTTTCATGCTGAGGGACTAAGTTACGAGAAAAATTCCGTAATTTATGCCCAAGGCATGCAAAAAAACTTAAATTCTTTACGATTTATGGTGCGGGAAAGAAATTACATAAATTTTTCCATTACTATACGATTGATTAATATGGTGAATGTGTGAAGTGTGTATGTTTTCAAGTAAATTGCTGTGTTTTGTCTATTTCAGTTGTCCGATGCACAAAACGTTGTTCGTACCTCGACAGGAAATGGATTTGTTCAGCACACGTCAGCAACAGGCAAAGCACTCAATTTTTTGTCTCGTTCAAGTGGTCGACATCGTAAGCCTAACATTCCCCCGACGAATATTCACCTGTTTGTTGCGGCTCAAACTCTTCTGTATCTGACTCACAAGAATCCATCTGAAGAAGAATCCTTCAGTGTGCATAGTTTGAACATAAAAGGACGTTGGACCTGTTCTAAAATGGAACTGATCAACACTGTACACTGTTATTTATTGTGCGGGAGCTTTTAAAATTAAAACAAAAAGGAAATAATGTGGTTTTGCATTCGCTGGTCCTTCTTTCCGATAATCACACTTATCAGCATTTATTCTCATTTACTTTCAATTCCTTACAATTCCACATATTTCCAGTGAATTCCTATCAATTCCGTTCAATTACTGCCAATTCCGATCAATTCCGGTCAATTCCATCAATTCCCATTATTTACCGGATACTCCGGCAATTCCTTTGAGGGTGTGTAGTCAATTACCCGAGTCGGTTACCCTCCGATCGAAAAAGATTACTTTGATGAAATTTGATAATTTGTGAGTTAGTTATATCCAATTATCACGAATGATAGTTGGCTATCTTGAATGATAGTCAGCTATCACGAATGAATGATAGTTGGCTATCACGAATGATAGTTGGCTATCATGAATGATAGTCAGCTATCACGAATGATAGTTGGCTATCATGAATGATAGTTGGCTATCATGAATGATAGTCAGCTATCACGAATGAAAGTCAGCTATCACGAATGATAGTCAGCTATCACACATGATGGTCAGCTATCACGCATGACGATACTGACAGCTCATAAGCATTTGTGTTTGAAGTTAACCTCGCACAGTGCATAGATTTTAGCCATTGGAGGAAATCGGTAACAGCTGTTGCTTCTGATACTTCTTATTTTGGCAGTTTTTCTCATTTTGGCGATTTGACTTTGGCTTTCTCAAATCGCCAAAACATTGTAAATTCAAGGTATATCCTGTGTCGAGCCTGAGTAATAATAATGAAGTGATGAGAAATTTGAACACTGCACAATGATTGTAGTTTAACATTTTCCGGTGTCGGGGAATCTCGCACACGCGATCATAGTATGCGTCCTTTTACGACATGTAACGAAAAGTCATGACTGTGCGAGATTCACCACTTAGAGGTGAATCTCGCACACCATGAATTTGTGTGGTGTGCGAGATTACCCTACCCCCATTTTCCGGGGCTCGAATACGACCTTGCCAGTTACCACGGCAGAGTAAAATAAACCTTACCATCCAATGAGTATTATATTTACAAGAATTTAAAAAAAAAACGAGTCTCAAAAGACTCAATATTCCATTTTTAGCCTTCTTCTTGCTATAAAGTTCCACTGAAAGCGGAAATGTTTTTATTTGATTACAAATAATTCAAATAACTGGCTACATAACACTAATGACAATGGCGCCCCGTCCCATGTAACACAAGTAACGTCAAATTTGTGGAACTTATTGAATGTACTTTTAATCAAAGTTCTGAAAGAACAGGTTAAGACAACCACGAAGGCGGGTGACACCAAATTTTATAAACAAATAGTGTGAGAAATCAACTTGAAGAAAATATTTTTCTCGAAAATTCAGAATTTTGTTTTTGTTGAGTTCCATTTTGCATATAAACTTCGCAGCCGTTGACGCAATTGTGTGTCACCGCCTTCGTGATCAACTCAGAGTTGTCTTAACCTGTTCTTTCAGAACCTTGCTTTTGATGAATCTATTTATTTCAGTTGATATGCAATGATTGAATTTGTGCAAAACTGTGAAATGCACTTCACAAATTTAGCTTTCATCCCAGCCTAAGCTAAATAAAGACAGAGAAGTTAGAAAAATATGAAAACAGCAGATTTACTGGAATTTTTTCTTCAATCGTAGGGTTTTAGACTTTTCTCGTAATACACAGCCGATGGAGGATTGTGTTGCGAAAATAGTGAAACTTTGAAAAATGTTTGTAATTTTTTGTTCTTTTTACGAAAGCGCTAGTTACATGGATTCGTATGGTTTTATTCGCTGCAATTTGAATCAACTTTTCTGGCTGTTATTATTCTTCAAGATTTTATTCAGAGAAAAATGCTTTCTCGGATCGTTTTTAGGACTTGTTTTTTGCGTAAAAAAGCAGAATGTAAAACACTTCAAAAACTAGAACCAGATCATCATAGAAATATCACAAAGGCCAAGCATTTTTCATGTTTATTTGTAGGATGCACTTTCAATAATTGTTTGTGTAGAACCGAAATCCTCTAAATCTAATCAAACGTATGGAAATCGACAAAATAATTATTTCCATAATAAAACATTTTGACCAAACCATTAGACGTCAACAACAACACTGTGAACTTTCTTTTGTGGTTAGATCAGATGTCACTACAATGTACCGATGGCTGCGTGTACATGGCAACATTTATTTTTTCAGAATTAATCAGAATTATTTGCGCAAACAATTGTAAGAAACATAGCTAACGCCGACCCGTACGAAACACCTATTTGTATCAAAAGCCTTTACTGTGAAACTCTTCATTTCTTTTACTTCATTCTCTACTGAAAAGCTATTCGCGCTTTAAAATCACTAACATTATCCACTCTTTGCCTTGTTATCATATCCAAATAAATTGCCGGAGGCAGTAGAGACAGCCCCGTACGAAGTCAACTTTCATAAATTCAGTGCCGGACTGGCCCTATGGGCGTTCGGGCGATTCCCGAAGGGCCTTTTGATTTTTGTATGGATAAATGACGACGAAGGGCGTTTTGAAAAATTTCTCCATACAACGCCCGAAGGGCTTTATTGAACCAGTCCGGCACTGCATAAATTCCTATTTAAACAGCTATATACCGCTATATTTACCTATCCGCCAAAAAACCCTAAAGGGTAAAAGTGTGACGCAAGTCCTTGTTTCTACTTACAAAATAACTGATATCGCTGAGGGTGACGCATTTTTCGCCTCAACGCAAAAGTGTTATCAACAAAAAATTGAACCAAAAAATTTAAGATAGAAAATTTTAGAAAAAAATTGCGTCACAAGTGGCAGATGATTCAGGACAATCTTTTCTCTATTTGAACTATTTTCCTCAACATCTGCCACTTGTGACGCAATTTTTAGCCCCGTACGAAGTACTGGGGGCTTATAAGATTAATATGCCGTTTGTAACACGTCGAATTGGAAGCAGACAGTAAGGGCAAAGCATTTGGTTGTGTTCATAGATGACGAATCCGCAATAAAAAAAATGTCCGTCCGTCCGTCCGTCCGTCCGTCCGTCCGTCTGTGACCCCTCTAGCTTGAGCAAATCACAACCTTTTTTCAAAATTCTTTTTTTCCCCGATTGGTATCGACAAAAGTAAGGTCAAGTTCGAAAATGGGCATGGTAGGGTCGGCCCTTCCAGAGCTAGGGCCCTATAGGTGTTTTTCAGTCTTTCGACGATATCTACCGAAATACGCTCGCAATAGCTGCTTGTGATATATCAAATGAAAGGTATTGACGAGTAGAACAAAGTTGCTGAACATTGTTTTTGGGTAAGATGTAACGTGGGCTTGTTGGGAGGGCTCAAAGGTCGTTACTCGGCCCTAAGTGTTTTTTGCACATAAATCGAGTAAATCTCATCCGATTTTGCTAGATTTAGTTTTTTATGGAAGGTAATTGAATACCGAAAAGAACGTGGCAAAAAAAGTTTCAAATTTGGGACCTTGGACTAAGGCCGCTACTCGGCCCTAAGTGTTTTTTGCACATAAATCGAGTAAATCTCATTCGATTTTGCTAGTTTTTGTTTCGTTTGAGAGATAATTGAATACCGAAAATAACGTGGCGAAAAAAGTTTCAAATTTGGGCCCTTGGACTAAGGCCGCTACTCGGCCCTAAGTGTTTTTTGCACATAAATCGAGTAAATCTCATCCAATTTAGTTTTTGTTTCATTTGAGAGATAATTTAATGCCAAATAGAATGATGGCAAAAAAAGTTTCAAATTTGGGCCCTTGGACTAAGGCCGCTACTCGGCCCTAAGTGTTTTTTGCTCATAAATCGAGTAAATCTCATCCGATTTTGCTAGTTTTTGTTTCATTTGAGAGGTAATTGAATACCCAATGGAAAGTTGGCAAAAAATTTTGGGTTTCTAAAATAATGTCGTAAATTGTTGGTTTTATTTGAAAGGTACTTCGTACGGGCTTTCGTAATTGCGCTATGCGCAATTTTAAAAATGAACAGTTTCAGTAAATTTGACAATGCCCAACTTGACTTGCATTTTGGTAACAGACGCAATAGAGGGTTGTAGACGTATTAGGGTTACGGGCGTATTACGGCTACGGACGTATTATGGTTGCGGACGAAATAGGATTACGGGTCGTACGGGGCTAAGTCGCAGCAAACGCTCCGACTGTTCTGATGCCTTGTTTTCTAAAATTTTCTATCTTAAATTTTTTGGTTCAATTTTTTGTTGATAACACTTTTGCGTTGAGGCGAAAAATGCGTCACCCTCAGCGATATCAGTTATTTTGTAAGTAGAAACAAGGACTTGCGTCACACTTTTACCCTTTAGGGTTTTTGGCGGATATCAGTTCTTTTGGAAGTTTAGGTGTAAGGGAAACTAGTTTTGTAAGCAACTCATGTCGACAACAGCTGAAATCCAACAAAAAATCCGATAGAAGTTTGGAAGTGCCAGAGGAATCATCTTTCATTCCAAAATTTAGGAACCAACCTTGGAACACCTTACTTATATTGAAAATATCCCAAATCCATCGAAAAATCCGATGCAAGTTAGGAAGTGCCAGAGGAATCATCTCTCATCCCAAAATTTAGGAACCAACCTTGGAACACCTAACCTATATCGGAAATAACCCAAATCCATCGAAAAATACTATGTAAGTTAGGAAATGCCAGAGAAATCATCTGTCATTCCAAAATTTAGGAACCAACCTCGGAACACCTTACTTATATCGAAAATAACCCCAATCCATCGAAAAATCAGATGGAAGCTAGGAAGTGCCAGAGGAATCATCTGTCATCCCAAAATTTAGGAACCAACCTCGGAACACCTCAATTATATCGAAAATAACCCAAATCCATCGAAAAAACCGATGGAAGTTAGGAAGTGCCAGAGGAATCATCTGTCATCCCAAAATTTAGGAACCAACCTCGGAACACCTCACTTATATCGAAAATAACCCAAATCCATCGAAAAATCCGATGGAAGTTAAGAAGTGCCAGAGGAATCATCTCTCATCCCAAAATTTAGGAACCAACCTCGGAACACCTCACTTATATCGAAAATAACCCAAATCCATCGAAAAATCCGATGGAAGTTAAGAAGTGCCAGAGGAATGATCTTTCATCCCAAAATTTAGGAACCAACCTCGGAGCACCTCACTTATATCGAAAATAACACAAATCCATCGAAAAAACCGATGGAAGTTAAGAAGTGCCAGAGGAATCATCTCTCATCCCAAAATTTAGGAACCAACCTTGGAACACCTCACTTATATCGAAAATAACCCAAATCCATCGAAAAATCCGATGGAAGTTAGGAAATGCCAGAGAAATCATCTCTCATCCCAAAATTTAGGAACCAACCTCGGAACACTTCACTTATATCGAAAATAACCCAAATCCATCAAAAAAACCGATGGAAGTTATGAAGTACCAGAGGAATCATCTCTCATCCCAAAATTTAGGAACCAACATTGGAACACCTCGCTTATATCGAAAATAACTCAAATCCATCGAAAAATCCGATGGAAGTTAGGAAGTACCAGAGTAATCATCTCTCATCCCAAAATTTAGGAACCAACATTGGAACACCTCACTTATATCGAAAATAACCCAAATCCATCGAAAAATCCGATGGAAGTTAGGAAGTACCAGAGGAATCATCTCTCATCCCAAAATTTAGGAACCAACCTTGGAACACCTCACTTATATCGAAAATAACCCAAATCCATCGAAAAATCCGATGGAAGTTAGGAAGTACCAGAGGAATCATATCTCATCCCAAAATTTAGGAACCAACATTGGAACACCTCACTTATACCGAAAATAACCCAAATCCATCGAAAAATCCGATGGAAGTTAGGAAGTACGAGAGGAATCATCTCTCATCCCAAAATTTAGGAACCAACCTTGGAACACCTCACTCATGTCGAAAATAACCTAAATCTATCAAAGCACTTTTTCCAACATTCATAATTACTAGCTGAAAAAAAAAATTACTTCTGACACACACACACACACAAAACACGCTGTTACATGGCATTGTATGGAAACTTCCGGGAGTCCTAGCTCCCAAAAACGCTTGCATACCCCCATTTTTTAAAATCTTACTTTGATCTAGGGACCTAGATTAACCTATAACCAAAATTTCAGGAAAATCGTAAGAAACGTTTAGGAGTTACGAAATCGTCCTTTTTCATAGGAACTAACTAACTAACTAACTAACTAACTAACTAACGTAGCCAATTTGAGTTATCTGAAAAAACGAAATTTTGCTTATTTTCAAACAAACATCAATATTTCGAAGTTCAATATCTCGGCCAATTTTGAAGCTGCAGTAACGTGTGATAGCTCGTTGAACTCGTATGGATTCCAAGATTCCAGATATCCTAGTTTGAGGGTCGTTGGAGTTAAGGGGGAGAAGTCAAAAAGTTGCTGTAAATATGCTCCGCCGTCCTCAAAAAAATTTTGTTAAAACATTTTTGGTAGTGGACTTGATATAGGTGAATATAGATATATATATAGATGTCCATATATGGAATGCCTGAAACACCCCACACACATAACAAATTATTTCCATGTTAACAGAAACTCTCTAAGTACCATTTTTCCCAAGATATATCACTTTTATTAAAATCCAATATGGCCACCGGCAGCCATTTTGTTAGGAGACCGGAAATTTTACCGACGCTTTACATTCGTTAATACCTTTCAAACAAAAAAAATCATGAAATTCGGTCAAAATTTACTCGAGATATTGACAAAATACTCCACGTTCACTGTACGGCCGAGTAGCCAGATAAGAGCTCACTCCAAGAGACCTAGCTCACGCTCCGGTGAACATAATTTCATAAACTTTTTTTCCCTGATTGGTACGGTCAATACCTATCTAATAAAGTGAAAACAGACGAAATATGTTCAAATTTGGCCGACCTACAAGCAAAAAATGCCTGCCGCCCTGTGCCTGTTTCACACCAAGGGCTCTAACTCACGAGACGGTCATCCGATTTCAATAAACTTTTTTTTTGTCGATCGGTATTGTAAATACCTTTGTGCCACCGAGAATTGAAATACGACGGATTTCAATATCGATAACTAGATTGAAATGTCCAAAATTACAACACCCGTTTTCATGGCTTATTACAACACTCAAACCAGTGTTGAAATGAAATTCGTATGAGTTATTACAGCATTCGTTTTAAAAAAATGCAAAGCAACGTGATCGATCAAATTCGAAGAGTGATTGTTTACAATGAAAATTCTGAATTTTTGTGCATTTGTCTATTTCAATTCTCGGTTGGCACAAAGCATAATGTGTTACACGTATTGTAATGAGATTTTTTCAGCACACGACCCAATTTTCCTTACTCGCTGCTAGTGCTGAAAAAATCAACATTACAATACTTGTAACACAACATACTATTTATTTGACGTATCACTTACAAGTGTAATGTTTAAATGTCCGGAGATATCTTCGAAAAACCGTAAAGCACTTATTGGGCCACAGCTCGGGAGGGCTCGATCCAAAATCACTCATCTTCGAACTTAGCCTGTCTTTTGACATTACCAAACGGGAAAATAAAGAATTTTCAAAATCGGATGCGTTTTACTCAAGTTATCGTGCAGACAGACGGACAGACGGACATTTTTTTTCGCTGATTTGGCATCTCTAGACAACTACAATAGGTTGCCCCTTACTCAGGGAGTCCAATTCTACGTGTTACAAACGTATGCGTAAACCTATAAGACCCCAGTACTTCGTACGGGTCTAACAAATATCAACTTTTCGAATTCATTTAATGTCTAAATATCGAAAAGATCTAAATATTGTTATAAATTTCAATTTATTACTCAATATAACGATTCAAAGTAACGATGAAGTTAGTATATGAATATTTGATTTTGCAAAAAAAAAAATCTTTGTACATACAAAGCTGAAACAATTATCAATTTACACAGAAAACAAAATTACAATTTTTCTTTAAAAATGCATTAATTGCGTACAGCATCGAGCTCTAAGAATTTTGTTGAACTGATTAAAACACATAAAATCGATTAAACACACATGCTGTGCAATCCCTCAATACCTGGCCACATGAACTGAATCAGTTGTATACAGACATTTAGTTCCAAATTATATGCAAAAGAGGATGTGGAATGTGTGGAACAAAGTGAACTAAAAAAAATAAGAGATTTAGAAAAAGACGGTCGTATAGAATGTTAATGACTGTAGTGAACAAATAAAATTTAAAATTATTTCGAATTGATCACAGAAAAGAAAAATTGTGAAAGAGCGATGTACAAACACGTCCGTTCTCGATGACGACAGAATCAAAAAATCTCCCTCAACTAATAAAAGAATTATTGGCAAAAATATGATGGTCTCTTTTAAGCTCTCTTATATGAACGTATCTAGCACCCTCGCCGATTGCTGAATCAATTATTAACAACCCACAAACAGAACCCAAAAAATTGCTTATTTTCAGATTTCCACCACCGTACAACGTAAATAACATAAAATAGAATTCCTATTAGCAATGCCTATCAGAGGTACATTTGTTTTTCGATTGTTCTTGTGTCTGCACCAGGATCCATTTTAGATAATCACAATTAAATAATTTTTGTTGAATTGTGAGTATTCAAATTATCGAAAATAGGCCCTGGTCCCCATTCTAAGCATTTTCCTGGAGTAGCGAATATATTGCAGGTACAAACTGGCAGCAAATGGCAATGGATCGTACGAAATGGAAAGAAGTTGGAGAGGCCTACATCCAGCAGTGGATAGAAACAGGCTGAAAAAGAAGAAGAAGCGAATATATTAGAGTTGAGTGAACTGCCCATGGGCATATTCAAACTTTCGTGTACATGAGCTCGGTCATGGGCATTTTCCGAAAATATAGACCCACATTATCGTTCATCATTTACCTATGTATCACGCACCTCTTGGGACAAGAAAAAACACGAGTGTAATCTAATTTTCCATAAGAGTAACACATTTCAGAGAAGATATTATTTTAAATTACCGATTATCCCTAGTCATGTTTAGAAATAGATGTAGCAATAGTCCAGTCTTCCATTACCGCATGAGTAATTTAAAACGAATAGAAATTGAATTTATCAGTGATAGTGCAAAACAATATTTTTTTAAAGGTTTCAGATCTTTGTCGTGAAGAACTGGTCTTATTCATTTATTTTTTTCTCGTTGAAAACATCACTAATCTTTAAATTAATTACTATCGTCTTATAACCAGGCCCGACTAATACCGTAAAATTCTCGCATACATTTAAAACACACAATATTTGAAATTATAAAAATATATTTTGTTCTATTTACAAAATGTTTGACTTTTCAGTTGAGTCGAATGAAATAGTTTTCTAGAGAGAAAGCAATATTCAGTGTGCTAAAAAAAATCATTAGTTTTGCATGACGATAATTTAATGTATATGATAAGTTCACAAGTGTTGTTTGGTAATTTAATAGCTCGGTAAAATGAATAAATCAATAAAATTAAGTGAAAATACGAAATTGGGGCGCTATGCAATTATCGATGAAAATGTTTCGGCTGGCGAAATTCTTTTCGATGAGTATGCTTTTGTTTTTGGCCCGAAAAACAATTCGAAAATTGTTTGTCTGGTTTGTTGTTCTCCTTTCAATACTGCAAAAGTACCAAAATGCGTAAAGTGCAAGTGGCCATTGTGCGGTAATTGTGTTGATGAACAAATTCATAATTTAGAATGTGAAGTTTTCGTGAAAAATTCGGTTGAATTTTATAACTTAATTGAAACCGAAAATGAAGTCTGCTTTCAACTGGACTGTATAACACCATTGCGGTGAGTATTTTATTTTCTGAATTTTCAAATACAGTCTTTTAATTCGCATCCCAAATATCTTTCTCTGCCGGACATCGCGAATTTGTTAATTTGCTACACGGTAAAAATGCAGACTAAAGAGCAATCGAAATCCGACAAAAAACACTGAAGGCTGAAAGTGTGACGCAAGTCCTTGCTTCTACTTACAAAATAACTGATATCGCTGAGGGTGACGCATTCTGCACAACGCAAAAGTTTTATCAACAAAAAAATGACACAACGTGCGGACATGATTTAAATAAAATTTCTTCCAAAAAATGTAGGCATTGCTTGTTGTCATTTTCAGTTTTCTATTATCCGATCCCATCAAGAGAAAACTTTAATATAATTTTCATAATTTTTTTTTTCAAAACCTTAAAACTGTCGTACTTGGAAAATAAGATTCTGACGAGAAAGCAAATGTTCTTCAATCAATGCATATTTTTACTTTTCATCAAACACCACATAAATTTCAATTAAACAAATTTCTACAGCAACTTCACCATCTTAACAAACAAGCACTACTTTCGTCGCCCCAGCTTTTTCCTCTCTTTTTCTAATACTAATTATGCACCACTATATTTAAAAACCAGGTACCAAGTGGTGGTGGTGGTGAACTAACCCCACAGAAACAAGATTAAAAGGAAAAACGGTAAAAATAGCCATTAAGATTTCTTTTTCCGATATTAGGGAACGCTAGCTTTTTCGACTGTAATTTACCGTCAACCCCAATTTCCACCGCTAACGCTAAAAGCAACCCATATTTTGTTATGGAAATTCGTAGATCTGATTTGTGAGTAATCTTTACACAGCAATATTCAACGACAAACACCAATCGCTTCACAGAAAACACGTGTCCAATTGCAGGTTGGAACATCAAATTCATTTTGTGATTATTACTCTAAAAACAGGTCAAGGTCAATGTTTTATCAATGCAATTTATAGATCTTACATGAAGGAAGCAAGCCACATTGAGTTTGCAAAATACTGGTTCGATTCCCTATTCAACGTGTGGGGTCAGCGCAGCCACCCGCTATCATTTCTATGTAAAAAAGAATGTGGCAGATGTCAGTCCAGTCCAGGTTCATATCGTTCGTTAAACCTGAAAATGACTTTGTTGTCTTGCGTCCAGAAAATGAGTCATTTCAGTGGTCGAGATGTCTTGCTCAAAACCGGTATTTGCATTTTCTGGTAGAAAAACAACAAAATACTGTGCCGTATTGCTGGAACATTTTTTGTTGAGGCGAATGGGATGCATTCCTCTCCTTCGCCTCAAGACACATTAAATTTTTGTTACAGTTTTTTGCTGAAAATCGAATTAAATCCTGAGCAATGGGAGACAGAGATATCATTAATGGAACACCATGACCAGGCTCGACGAAATTCACCACAGTGGAATGTCGATCAAAATAATATTGTCGGGTATCTTCATGGTCCGTGCAAATTGAAAAATCGATTTTCTGCTGATATGATACAGCGCATTTGTGGAATCATTGAAGTCAATTCGTTTGAGGCCCGAACTATTTACGGGCATGAGATACACTGCATTTTCCCGAAAGCGGCGGTAATGTCACATTCATGTGTCCCGAACACTTGCCATAGTATTTTGGCATCTGATAGCTACAGGTACCAAAGATTTGGAGAAAGATTTGTTTTTTTCTCTAAAAAGTTTTTTTTACAACCTATTTTTAGAATCACTGTTCGGGCTTCAGTGAGCATCGAAAAAGGCGAAGCGCTCACTACGTGTTACACCTACACCATGGCAGGTACACTTTCGAGACAAGATCACTTAAACAAAGGCAAATATTTTACTTGTAAGTAGAAATTTACAGCTATTAATTGCAGAAAAGGTTCTCATCAAGAATTCTCCTTAGGTGAATGCGCTAGATGCATCGATCCAACAGAACTGGGAACGAATTTCAGTTCAATGAAATGTACGAAATGCGACGATGGATATATCGCTTCGACCAATCCGCTAGGTAGACTATTCAGGGTATTCAGACAATACTTCAATAGAAGGTCCTTTTTAAACTGAGTTTCTTTGTTTCTAACCTGTGTGAAAAATATCGTATTTTCTAGGGATGCGAGACGTTCAAAATTATCGATAATATCAATCGAAAGAAATGATCGATAATCGATTAATCATATCGTTATCGATAATTTGATAATTATTGATAATTATCAAATTATCGAAATTCGATAATTATCAAAAAATCGATATTTTGATATTTATCTGAAAATTCATGATAATATACCGATATATCGGAATATATCGATAAATATCGGATTTTCGGACCGAAATATCGATATATCGAATTATCGATATCTTGATAATTATCAAAATATCAATAATTATCGATTATCGATGTTTTTTTTTGATAATTTTCGATAAAAAAAAGTCGATACTGTTTGTTCAAAAATGAAATGCACAGTTTTTAGTATTTCGAGACATTTCAAAATTGCAATCTGTCAGATAGTAAAGGATGCGTTTAATTACCCGGCGCATTAAAAGATTTGAAATTTGAATGATTTTTTCCACAGCTACATATTTTTGCATGTTAAGTTTCTTACATTTTTTGCAGATAGCATTTTAATAGTAGGAAACTTAGATTTCGTAGGAAGAATTCGCGGACGGAAAAATGTAAATTTATTTTGAGTCTGAGTATTGTTCTACATCTATGATTTCTCTTAGATCGTGTTTCTATTCAAACAAATCGATGGTCTTTGAATACTCAAATCTGCTCCTCCATGCAAAAAAATCTAATGTGCCCATTTTACAATATGGTATTACACTCGCGGAATTTTGAAAACCGACACATTTTCTGTTTCTGTGTTTTACTTGAGTTTCTGATTTCTCCATATAAAAACACATGCAAAATAAAAACCAGTAAACCACGAAACAGAAAATGTGGCGGTTCTCAAAATTCCGCGAGTGTAATACCATATTGTAAAATGGGCACATTAGATTTTTTTGCATGGAGGAGCTTGCAAAAATTAGTAACAAGTAAACTTTTCGGGATTCGGTGGTCCTTAGGGACCTATACAATATCCCAAAAGTCGCACTCGATCCCACTTGAGCATTTTGAGAAAAGTGATAGAAACCGAAAAAATTGAGGCTAAGTGCAAGCATTTTTTTGGTTGTTCTACCAAAATCTGAGTTTCTGATTTTTTTGTTTCAAATTTATTTTTACCTCATTCTAGATACTCCAAAGTATCCAAAACCACTTAAACACAAGAAATAAAAAATTTCATGAAAAAATCATCGTTGGACTATTCTGAACATTTTATAAGCAGCATGTCGAAAATTTGCTTGCACACCGAAAAATGGCCGACTCGAAGAAAATTTCATACAAAATTTTCGGATGTTTCGTTCTACAATATTGCTGAAAATGAACTGAAATTGGCTATAAATGAGATTTTATTGGTTTATACCCAAGAATTATTTATTTTCATTGGTTTTTGTGGAAAAGAAGTCTCAAGTGTAGGTCAATTTCACAAATTTTCCTATTTTTCCGTACATCATCATACAAAACGCGAATAAAAATATTTTTTATGATCGTTTAAGCCAGTTTGATTTGATTTGAGACTGGAAATATCAGTAATGAACATAATATAGGAATCCCACTGGAAAATTGGTTGGTTACATCCGATGGCAGTGTGGAGAGATAAGACACTGAATAGACTTAACTCATCCATAAACTAAACTTTTTACTCAGCTATTTGGACGGAAAATTAACGAGTACCACATATCGATTAGGGCGGAAAAATAACTAAAGTTGGTTCATTGGTTCTAGAAGTGCTAACCTGAGTAAATGGACCAGGACTTGTTTGATCCATTTCGTGGTCTCGCAAATCGTGTTCCACCTGAAAAGGAAAGATTATAAAACTAGACTAGCAAGTTTACTCAAGTTGATGAGACTTGGAATCGGTTTTCATAGCTGTGAAAGTTAATCATTCATAGTTGTCGTAAGTCATAGCAACATAAATACACGAAAGTGCCATTTATCGCATAATTTATGAAATCACTCAGATTTGCATGAAAAAATGTCAGGTTTTACAGTTCACGACATCTCAATTGTCTCTGCTTAATATGAAAAGTCCGTCAAATCTTCAGGTTTAGATTAAGGTTTACATTCGAAATGATGAAATTCTTCAGAGATAGAGATCCCCTAAAATTCTGGTCAATTTGAATTGTGCCACAAGCATTATTCACTTAGAATATAAAAGTCTGAGTGCTGTATATAAGATCCGATAAATTCACGAAATCTTTGAGATTCTCGATGCCAAGATAAACTGGAGAAAAACAGCTCCAAATAGGACAACACTTAAGAATTTCTGTATACAAATTGTTATGCGTTTCTGATGACCCAAAATATATAAATTTTCTAACAATCCCGTAGCATAACTATTAAGACTAAAGGCCAAAAATATTTAAATTTACTCATCGAATGAGTGTAACGTTTTCCGAAATTGATTATACACAAAATTTAGAGTAGTAAATAAAGGCAAAACTCGATTGAAACTGGCAAAAAGCTAAATAAATACAAAAAATGTCAATTTGGAATCTGTTGACAAATGCAAGGCTGTATACTTTGGGGAGGTCATGCAGATCGCCATTTTATTAGATACGCGGGAACACACCTTTTCCATACAAATAAATTCACCAAAATTGAACTTGTATGGCGTGGTGAATTTTTTGTATGTAACGTGGTGTGTAACCCGCGTATCTGCATCTGCGTGACCTCCCCAAAGTATACAGCCTTGGACAAATGCACAATGAAAATATTATGAAAAGAATTTGACATATGTCATGTGCCAAGGATACAGATCTCAAAACGGTCGAGGTACAGCCGATCGTCATTTTGGTAGATGTGTGTTGGTTACTTATGATTAATATTTTGTCTAATTTAAACTCAACAATGTCCACTTTTGACTTGTAAATTTTAGTTGACGAATAGGTTCTGAAAGAACAGGTTAAGACACTCATAAAAGCAGCTGGCATTAAAATACGATGAGTGCAGTTAGTGCTTCTATAGCTTCAATACAAACATTTTAGTAGACAAAAAACCTCGTCTTAATTGGTTTACTGTCTTCGTGAACAAGTCAAATGCTAGAAAGCATGTCTTTTTAGAATTTTGATTGACGCTACCTAGTGCTTGGACACGCACATTAGTTAATGAGAACTTAACATATGTACGTCAATGATGACGATCGACAAAATCAAAAATGAAACTGAATTTGTATTTAGGTGAATTCTTCGCAGCGATCACTTATTTTTTCGCGTTAATGCCCAGCGAAGAGTTCAACTAATTTGAAAGGCAACAGCAACACAGTAGCAACCAGTTATTTTTGATTTAATGACACCACGAAAAAAGGGTGTTGGCCCAGCCTCCTAATAATATACAACCTTGGCAACCACAGCGGATCATACAGAGTATGAGCTGTGTGGAATGTGTGGAATTTATTGAAAACGTGGAAATCATAAGATGTGAGACAATCGAGATGTCGTGGACTGTAGTAATTTTCTTCAGTATTTCGAATTCCTCTTCTAATTGCCAGTTTCAACATTATTATTTACTCCTTTTTTCACCAAAGAATCTGCCGAGTGGTACACTTACGTTTTATTAGTTTTTGACACTCTTTTCACCCTTTTCCCAATAAAGGCCATAACGTGGCTAAAGCACACAAGGCTGTATACTTTGGGGAGGTCACGCAGATCGCCATTTTATTAGATACGCGGGAACACACCTTTTCCATACAAACAAATTCACCAAAATTGAATTTGTATGGCGTGGTGAATTTTTTGTATGAAACGTGGTGTGTAACCCGCGTATCTGCATCTGCGTGACCTCCCCAAAGTATACAGCCTTGAAAGCACATACGAGGGATTATTTTGAAAAACAGCCTACCGAAATCGGGCGTGTTTTCTAGTGGAACTTTTTATAGGTACCTAGAAAGGACTTCGACCCTAGAAGCCAAAACCACTCTCAAAAAAATTCTTCGAAGCTTTTATGGCTGGTGAAAGGTGATCGAAAGCCGAAAATTTGCTTCTTACCAAAATTTCTCCGGGTACACGAGCCGTACAGGGTAGTGTGGGGTGTCATTAGAAAGGTAATCACATGTACTATTGAGCCGAATAGAGACTCATTGGTTTTAAAATTAATCCACACTGAAATATGTGCAGTTGAAGTTTTCAACAGAAAACTTGCACTTTTCTTACCAATATTTTTCTAGTTACACGAGCTGTACATGGTGGTGTGGGGTATCATTCAAGGTATCATTTGAAAGATAATTGTATGTGCTTTTGGGTTAAATAGGGTCTTATGGGGGTTTGAAAGCATCTACGATGAAATATGAGAAGTTGAAATGTTTAAGTGCCCATATTTCATCGCATTGTTCAAATGTTACAATTTTGCATTCTACGCGCAAAAGTCCATGTTCAAATGTTAGAATTTTGCATTCTACGCGCAAAAGTCCATGTTCAAATTTAACAATTTCCATTCTACGCGCAAAAGTCCATGTTCAAATTTAACAATTTTGCATCGTACGCGCAAAAGTCCATTTGAAATGTAACAATTTTCGTACTACGCGCAAAAGTCCATGTTCAAATGTTACAATTTTGCATTCATTTGAACATGGACTTTTGCGCGTAGAATGCAAAATTGTAACATTTGAACAATGCGATGAAATATGGGCACTTAAACATTTCAACTTCTCATATTTCATCGTAGATGCTTTTAAACCCCCATAAGACCCTATTTGGCCCAAAAGCACATAAAATTACCTTTCAAATGATACCCCACACCACCATGTACGGCTCGTGTAACTGGAGAAATATTGGTAAGAAAAGTGCAAGTTTTCGGTTGAAAACTTCAACTGCACATATTTCAATGTCGATTAATTTTAAAACCAATGAGTCTCTATTTGGCTCAATAGTACATGTGATTACCTTTCTAATAACACCCCACACGACCATGTACGGCTCGTGTACCCGGAGAAATTTTGGTAAGAAAAGTGCAAGTTTTCGGTTTTTGATCACCTTTCACCAATCACCAGTCACAAAAGCTTCGAAGAATTTTTTTGAAAGTAGTTTTGGGTTCTAGGGTCGAAGTCCTTTCTAGTCACATATAAAAAAATCCACTGGAAAATGCGTCCGATTTCGGTAGGCTGTTTTTCAAAAGAATCCCTCATACATAAACTGGCTGTTAACATATTAAAATATTTGGCATAAATTTAAATTCGACGAACGCACTGACAGTGCTTTGATTCGACAGATAAAATTGCATAACCGCAGAAACTGTGATAATTTTAATATTAAAAATCATGCTAAAAAACGTTGGGCGCAAAGGTTTAAATTCAAATCTTGAGGTTATCGAGATTACCTAATAGATAGTAATCGATTCGAGGAATCGATAGGAATTCAAACTGTAGTCAGACCTTATTGTCTACTTTAATTGATCATAGTTATCTGCTCAACGTATGTTATTTCCCTGCTGCATCAAGTGTTTTCTTTTAACAAGACATCCACCCACAGCTTTCGTCACATTAAGAAAAATGCGATTAAAAATTTTTTAATTTTTTTTTACATTCCTTTTAGATAAAAATGCACCATGGAAATGCATGCAATGCCCAAACATGATTTTAAGTTTTTCAGCATGTCAAACACTCTCAGTTCTACAGAGTGAAGCGAACGATGTTGAACAAGCGCTATTTACTCCTGAAGGCATTGCAAAATGTGAACATTTATTGAAAAAGTTCAAGCATATATTGCATCGAAACCATTTTATTCAAATCGATTTGCGACAAAATCTGATTAAAATGCTTGGCCGTACACCCGGCTATCAGTTAAATGAATTGTCCGATATTCAATTGAAGTACAAAATCGATTTATGTCATCACGTTTTAAGTCTGTTAAGCGAATTACATCCAGGAGAAACTAGAATTCGAGCGATGCTGCTGTACGAATTGCATGCACCAATATTTCTACATGGAAAAATGGCCTTTGAAAAGGGTTTAATAAACGATGAACAGCTACGAGACATCTTTACAACAAGCATTGATTTGCTGGTTGAATGCATCACCATTTTGCAAAGAGAAGATGTGTCTAGTAACGAAAATAAAGTTGTTTATGTGGCTGCTAATACATTAAAATATCTACGGGAGGTTGTAAATGAATTTCCACAGAAAAAATAATTGTATTTAGAAATAAATGATGTTATTCGCATTGAAATGCGAACAAAAGTCGCTGAAAACCATGCCGAAATCAATTACTTATGTCGTAAATAAAATTTAAATCGATGCAATATTTTCAGGACCTTTTATTTTTTCCAAGTTTTTTTTTATGTCACCGAAATATACCGCAAAGAAACCGCTCAGGTAGATATCGTGTCACCTCTGTGTTCTATTGGAATCAATCACTCGAATATAATTCACATAAAAGCGTGAACCGAATTTATTATTTTTCCAGTTGTATTCTTTTCGATATTCTAACCTTAAATTGGTTACAATGAAAAGTAGGAGGTTTCCGAAGATATGATGAATAATATAACAGTTACTTGAAACGCACATACGACCATTTATATACTTGAAGGAGCAGAAATAAAAAAGAAAATCGAATGATATTAATTTTATAGAACAAAAATGCTACACAAAACTGTCATATCACACCAAAAATTCTATCCTTTAAAGTGAGCTCTGAAAAATGTGTGAAAACACCAATATGCCGCATATTTCTATAGACTACTTCAAAGGATCTTGAGCCGATATTGTGTTGTCAAATGGTTTTTTTTTGGGTCAGTGATTGTTTAACCAATAATGCGATTATGACCGTATAGGGGCTTCTTTACAATCACAGTTAAGTGAAATAGTATTAACAAACATACAACTACTTCATGTTTGTTGTTTTGAATGACTTTAGATGTTTTTGTGAAAGCATATGCAAAAATCAATGATTTTTACAACTTTTTCTCTTTCCTCTTTTTTTTTGCACACATTGGTAAAAGGGCACTGTAAAATAGAAATTGGTTATGCGTAAAGTGGAAACTGTGTTTAGGTTTGTTATAGCCTTGACACACTCATAATCTTTCATTTATTTATTTGGATACAAAATTTATGAATTAACATTGAAAATAGTAATGTGCAGAGCAATGACAGCATGCATATTGTCAATTCGTATTGAATTATGATTGTATATATTGTGAAATCTCTTTTTGTATAAAATCCTTTTTCACAATTTGTTCGATTTTTTCTTTCTTTGAATAAAGTAAAAACTAGGTCCCGCCTGCAGCGGTAGTGATAAAGTTACTTATCTACGATTATTTACGAACTTGGGATTCTGCCGAAATCAAACCAGTTTTCCAGTGACATTTTTCGTATGTAAGCCCAGACAGCCTGTGGAGTGTATAGAGCTTACAAGCAGAAATTCGCATATACGGTGTTTAAGTAGAAATTCTGGTCCAAACTGATCTCGGGGTATAGCTGTCAAAATGATATGAAAACGCGCAAAAAATTTAGTGGGTGCTTTTACTCTGATTTTTTTTCTGATTTTACAAAATCGATATCTCTAGTGTGTAACTGTGATTTTCCTTTGGTAAATGCAGGAATGTTAAGCTCAACTCCTCTCCATTTAAGTTCCTCTTGTTTAAAAAATCGCAATGCTCTGTAACAAATTTATCACTACATCTGCCTCCATAGCCTTCCGAAATGAATGCTATAAACCCCATATGGTGTGATTCCAATTAGATACTTCACAGTATATGCGTGTTTGTACTTGGAATAAATTTGTGTCAAAGTTTTTTGGACGGCAGGCTTTTCAATGAAAATTTCCAAACAATCAATTACTAAAGTAATTAAGTTGCCGAAACACCGCTTGAAGCTCGAAGGCGTGGTTTTTTGAATTGCATCACGGCTAGGCCAATACACGAATTTTTTAGTTTTCTGCACAGCACCCACAAAATGTTTTCACGATATCAGACGACACGCCCGTAATTGTACCATCAGTTTGAGTTTCAATCTCAGCCGTAGTATGAAGAAATGTTTGTGTTTGCTTTTCGTTTTCGGTCATCTGTACAGTTTTCATTTCCACCATTGGATGTTGCAACGTCCACGTCAAATCCCAAATGAAGCGTTGGAGCCCAGTCCGGATTATTCTGATAATTTGCACGACTTTCCTGTAATACCCAACTCAATTTGTAAGATTTGATGCAAAAGCTAAAGCTGATCACAGTGAAATACCCTTAATGAAATGCACGTCACAAACCCTGGCATGTTTTAAGTGACTAGCAAAAAAAATGGAGCGATTTATTGCCCGAAACCACGCATTTTGTCTGGCTTGTGACAGCGCCAAAAAATGTGCTTTTCGATTGTTTAGCATTTAAAATGAGGAATAGGTTCGGCCTGTATCATATCCTTTCGATTTACAACCAATTACACAACAATAAGCTGGCATCGTAATTATTTCTATTTTATTATTTTGTTAATTAATTATTTTTATTTATTAACACAACATACAACATAACCAGAACATAACAAAATTCGATATTATTTTGACAAATTGACAAAATGCCACCAAATATTCAAATTCATTTGGATCACTTTATTTTGACAGCTATACCCCGAGATCAGTTATATTGTCTCTGCTTAAACACTGTATACTGTCCTAATTCAATCCGAATCTACTCGTGTAAATGAGCTTCTAGATCAAGTCCAAGGTTATTCCAAGGTTCTAGTTTGAAAATAGAAACAAATGTTTGAATCTTTCTCATTGTTTTCTTGTAAAATAATAAGCTTGAACATTTATGATCTCACATTTTATGCACTGGAAATCTTTTAAATTTAACGTTTTTGTTGATCCGGACTAAACACAAAATTAAACGGCACCTCAATAATTTCACAGAGTTGAGTTTAGGGTTTTCTATATATGACAGTATAGCTGTCAGTGTTCGGGTTTACAGTTGCTCGGACTTGATCTATACGAAATGCAACATAAGATTATTCTACGGTGTAGAAGAATTTCGCACCGGCGTCATTCACAAAGTGACCTGCGTGAGTCACAAGGTGATATTTCCCTTTTACAAAATGTTTTTATCATTTTCATAACAAGTGACGAAAAGTAGAACTTTTCGTTGTCTTTATTGCAAAAAAAGTTGTAGTTGTATACAACTCGATGATAAATGTTTTTTTAGGCACACGATATGTATTGTCACACTAGTCACACATCTAGTGCCTAAAAAAGCATTTATCAATCGGTTGTATAAATAACTGTTTTCTCGAACATATCCGCGAAAACGATTACCTTATGGTGAGCTAGGAGAGACCAAACTTCCCAATTTAAAAAAGCTCATAACCTTAAGTTATTGTTGTAAGTCTTTGACACCAGTACAATACGTCAATAGACTACCTACATGAGTTTCCAAAACTATTTTGTTCGGATTATTCAGGTTCTACAACCCATGAATATAAATTTTGCTCGCTCAATTACGTTAATTAGTTTTGCAATAAATAATTAAAGGTGTTTAATAAAGGAAAATGCGCAAAAAAAGACTGCTCACAATAATTACGCAGCCAGTAAAAAAGCGATCTTTTCTAAAAAAAAATTAATTTACAATAAATAAAAATCATCTATCCTGCTTTTCACTAATTAGTAGGTATTTTGAATCAGCAGTTCAATTTTTTTTAATCGTTTACGTCATAATTTTCATTATTAGGAGTTGTTTACATCAGAGTTTTTTAATATTTTCGTTTTTTTATGTTGGTACGTAAATAATCGAACAACTAGTGACGTCACAGGTGTTTTACCAGAGTATGAGTGTATGTATTATATATAAACGATCGCACTAGTCTGACGTCAGACTTTCCTCTTAAAATAATTTTCCTAATTAATTTAAAAAGAACCGAATGGATATTTTGAGAATGTGTAATGGTAAATGTTGTTTATTTTTACATTAAATTTCATTCAAGAATGTTTTAAAGTGATGTCATGATTTTGCAGGTAGTCTATTATTTTTCCGACGATCTCAAACCGTGCTTTGAAATGAAAACCTCAGACTAAAGATCGCAGATTGACGTAAAACACACATCATACTCATGACCTTGTAAACGTCAGACACAATCCCAGCTGTCAGACATGTCGAATGAATTAGCACGCAGTTAACGTCAATTGATTGTTAATGACAAGTTAACGAAAATTAAAGTGGGGTTACGTTGACGAGTACCGTATAATGAAAATAATGAAAAAGTAGTATACGCAAAAAAATGTTCTATGGTATGCCTCGACACCCACTTTTACTCATTCTACAGTCGTCAAAATTGTGACTACTGTAGTTCGTAGTGAAAAAAATTTGTCTGAATGACGCGGTAGCTAGAACAACCACACCGTCAATCGTAAGAATTTCTCAAATAGTTTATTTTCTCGGCCATTCCGAAATTTGATGTAGGTGGCTTCACAGTTATATAAAAAGAAATATGAACATTTTATAGTAGCCGTAGAACAATTGTTTGCTTAGAATGATTTTTAAGGTCGATTAAAAATAACTTACAAGAATTAAATCGACCAATTGAGATACGTTGCCGCAAAGATATGTCCTTCCAGAGCCTTTTTTAACATACAAAGTCGGAGGAAAAGTGCACCCCAGTCCCCTATCAGTGCACCACACTTTTGATAAATGCACCCCAGTGCACCCCAGTGCACCCCACTTTTTATAAATCCGTCCAGTGAACTTAATTGCCACATCGTTTCTTAAAACTTTGCGCTGCGATTCAAAATTTTCATTCGCTGTAATCCAAAAGTTTCATTATTCGAATTCACAAAGCGCACCTCGGCGCATACATCGACCAATGATGCGACCCTTCAAATCACGTTAGAAACAACGACTCAAATAAAAATCATCGCGTCCGATTGAATTTGCTATCGATTATCAAATTATGCCCACCAATTACCCATACCCAAGCGCACTATTAGTCCGAAATCTTCGTAGAAAATGTCTGAAATTTTAATGAAAATTGTCCGAAAAATTCAGTGGGAGGTCTGACCTACCTTCACAGCTGTTAACGACAGTGCCGGCTTAGCCTATGTGCTAAGCCAAGGGCGCTGGGAATAAGAAATGGGGTGCTGGAAATGGTAGCTGTAATACGAAGCCCAGGGCGCTGAAGAGGTGCCGGAAACAGAAAACAAAAAATGTAAATTTTATGATAAACGTCGGCTTTTTTGTGAGGGCCCTTTCGAGAAAAAAATTGGGCCCTTCGGAAAGTTGTGCACCCCAGTGAAAAATCCTTATAAAAGGCACTGTGTCCTTCTATTAGAATGTTTTTGTTCTAATGACGTACTTTTCCCGTCTTTTGGAGACAGTCGCTACAATTATTTAACTTTGCTTACTGACATCCCAAATATGTATTTGACGTTCAGTTTTCTCCTAAATTTACTTATATCACTTTTCCCGAAATTACTCACTTTTCGGTCCAAAAATCAATTTAGCAAAAACACATTTTTTGCGTGAAAATACCAACTTTTCACTTTTTTGATCAATAATAATTTGAGAAGCATCCCTGCACCGTGTCATTTGATCGTCATTTCAGTTGCATATTCGGAATGCAGCTGCATTCCACGTGAACATAAGTTTATTGTTTAAGGTAGTCGGGCATAGCGTTCTAAGTAAAATTGAATTTACGAAAGTCGTTGATCAGTGACGAACTTTATGGACCACAATGGGTCACACCATATGTATAGTACATGTGGTAGGATATTTCTTATGTAAATAGAATAGTAGATTACTATAACTGGGAAGTAACGAGTTATCTCGTATCCAGGTGAGCAAAAGAATCCAAGGGCGGCAGCACGAGGTACTTTTACCCACCGTGATACGAGATAACTAGTTATTTCCCAGTTACAGTATGCTATTTTACCTTACTATGTTGGTAAAGGCTTTGCCCTAGGGTAGTAATGGTCTTATTACTTTCCTAGTAAGGTAAAAATGTTTACACTAACGACATGATCTACAAAGAATTCTAATAATCGTTAGTCCCATCTGAGTTGTTGACAAAGAAAAACAAACTGATTTCTACCCACTTGTCATAAAAGGCAAAATTTCATGTGAGTTTGATGAAATTTCCGTGCCATGTTTCATCGACAAAAAATTGGAAACAAATCTACTGTTCAACTTATTGTGACCGAAATATATCAATCGAATTTGCCACGGATCATGCTTAGTTTAGGTTACAAACATTAACCAACCGTAGCTAACTCGGTGTTTATCATTTTCTTTCCTGATAGACTTTCTAGAGGAATCTAATAAATTTTTAAAAATAAATTTTTGATACCTTTTAAGTGCTAGTATAAATAAGCGAAGCAAACAATAAATAAAAAAATCGTAGGGTAGACGTGACACAAAATTCTGCCTGACAGTTTTTCCCTCCCCAATCATAAAAACAGAATACAACAGCGCAACACACCACACATTATTATAAAGAATTTTAATAATACAAATGATTTTATTATAATAGAGGTGTCCTTTTTTTCTCTCTCTCAATGTTGTATTGAACAATGCCATTCAGTTTCAACGTTTCTTACCCTAGACTTTGGAGTATCACCGAAACTGTTATTGTGCAACAATTATGAATGATGTGGTTTACAGAAAAACCACATACCATTTCTATATATTATATAGAGAAAAAAATCACGTTAATATTTCAGTACGATGATACCCGAAGGCATTTAATTAAAATGGATGGTTTACATTTGTATAAATGGTCTGATGAAAAACTATTGATGATGCCAAATAGTTGCAAAAGTAAAGTTACCCCTATATTTTAGCTAGGCATAAATACCATAGTTCTAGGATATCATGATTTTTTCTTCTTCAAAGCTACATCGTCTTTTCTCGGAAAGAAACAGAAACCAAAAAAATTCGACAGCTCATTGAGTGGATTTGTCCACTCAAAAAAGAACAAGAAAATTTTGTTGTTGTAGGCACTGTTATCCAATTAGGTCATGAAATCTCGTAGGAAAGTGATTTCGGAATATTAGTTCAATACTGCATTAATTGGTACGTAGCCTCATAATCTCATATGTAATACATATTCTAGCGGAATACAAACAAAACAATATTTACATTTACAACGAGTGAGGCGAAGCCGAGATAATGAGGCTACTTACCAACTAATTTGTTACTACGATTTAGATGATTTCGTATGAAGAGATCTGTTGACGTACAGGCATTTGAAAAATATTTATAAATAATAACTTACACAGCATGGGAAAAGTGCCGTTCCTTGGTTTGGGATGCAACATGTGCAGCATCGTCAGCCGTGTCAAACATGTCTGGCAAAATAACGCTACCAGGTATGGCTTCGGAAAAAGTGGCAAAATGAAAGCATGTGAAATACTCGAAGTTACACGAATTGTACCGGCTGCAATTTTTTATTTTAAATTTTTCATTTATCATTTTGTTAAAACGACGTCTAATTGTAGAATAAATTGAATAAAGGAAGGTAATTCATAA